>NW_016200525.1:0-2534 GCF_001687245.7 Rhagoletis zephyria | reverse complement strand
TTCCGAGCAAAAAATAAAACTTAAAACGTAATCATTATTTTCCGAGCAACAAATAAAACTTAAAACGTAACGATTATTTTCCGAGCAAAATATAAAGCTTAAAACGTAACCATTATTTACCGAGCAAAAAATAAAACTTAAAACGTAACGATTATTTTCCAAGCAAAAAATAAAACTTAAAACGTAACCATTATTTTCTGAGTAAAAAATAAAACTCAAAATATAATGATTAAACTTGATTTTTATAAGTAAAAATTAAAAGATAAAAATTAGCGCCGCTGAAGGTACTCCGAGTAATAAAAAATATATTGGTTTACTCCTTATGCACGTAGCATTCCGCTTTCCGCGTGATTTTTTGAGTTGAAATTTCAAAGGATAATCGTTATTTGCGGTCCCTGAGATAAAGAAAAGAATTAATTAATTAATAATAAGAACCAAGATGAAGACCAAGGTAAATTTACCGATTTCAAAACCAAGAACACCGTTGGAAAGGTAATTCTGTAGATGAGGAGAGTTTTTATAGTTTCGAAATTGGTTTAAAATCGTTGTTTAAAAATTTCCATATTTGTGTATGGTTGTTTTTGCAACCTGTTCAATTTAAGCTCTTTCGCAGTTTTTACGCAGTTTAGTTATTTATTTATTTAGTCTATGAAACAATATTTCTTACAGACTAGTAGATAAATGGTTTTGCTAATGCTAGTACAATATTATCATTACAAAGTTTGGATTTAAAAAAGCTTGTTTTGTCATAGACAAATCAATTATGATTCTTTCCGATAATATATTAAGTTCTCGCATAGATCTCGCCAAGGGAGCATTACTGGAAAATCTTGTCTTGACTTTTGCCAAGTAAAATGGATAAGAGACTCGAAGATTGCGCCTGGGTACATTGAAGCTTATCCGTTCCAAGAGATAGGGGCAATCGACGACACCTTGAATAACATTAAATGTAAAGGTTAAAGAAAGGATAGATCTCCGGCTTTCTAAAGATTGTAAGTTTATCAGCTTGAGACGCGAAGCGTACGAAGGAACAGGACTTTCAAATTTCAGTGACCGAAGAGCATACTTAAGAAAAACTTTTTGTATACGTTCCAGTCTTTTTATAAAAAGTTGGCTATGTGGTCTCCAAACGAATACGGCATATTCGAGATGAGAACGCACTAAACTTATAAATAATGCTTTGAAAGTATATGGGTCAGAGAAATTAGTGCTATTACGACGTACAAAACCAAGTACTGAGTATGCTTTCGCAATTACATAGTTAACATGGTTGTTAAATGAAAGTTTCGGGTCAAATATAACCCCTAGATCTTTAATTTCGCCGACATTATTGAGAATATGATTCGATATGCAATAAGACGTATTGCGAACATTCAAAATCTTCGCAAACGTCATCTTAAAGCATTTATTTATGTTTAAAGATAAACGAGATTTCAGGCACCAGCGATGGAGAGCGTCAATATCGCATTGAAGCCTTACCTCGTCAAATGAATCTTTAATTATAGTGTATACCTTAAGATCATCTGCATAGAGTAAAAAATTTGCGAATGAGAAACAGCTACTAATGTCATTTATAAAAAGGACGAACAGTAGAGGACCCAAGACACTTCCTTGCGGCACCCCAGAGGAAGCCACAAAAGAGTGAGAAGACACACCATCTATGGTTACAACACAGGGTCTGTTGGATAAGTAGGATCTTATCCATTCCAAGAAGCATGAATGAAAACCTAGGCAGGCAAGTTTTTCGACTAGAATGAATGAATGGTTGAATTAGGGCAGAACATTTTTTCAATAGCAGGGCAGACAGACCATCAATATCAGTTTGAGAAGAGGGTTTAAGGGAAGCTAACCCCTTTGTAATATCTTCAGTTGATAATGTCAGGGAGCCAAAATTAATGCTCGAATTGATATCAGAAGAAATGTTAGCTGTGGTGCTACTATCAGCGGAAACAAAATTCGACCTAAAAAAGTCGGCGAACAGATTAACCAAAATTATCGTCCAGGAAAACTGAAGATGGGATATTTGAACATGACCTCTTGGATTTGATATAAGTTCAAAAACATTTCGGGTTAGATTTAATGCTCACCTCAGCAGATCGAATGCAATTTTTGTGGAGGTATTTGTCTAAGCGACTAAATTCTTTTGAATATTGTTGGTATTTAAGAAACAAGTTATGATTTCTGGTTAACTGAAATCTTTTATAATATTTGTTTCTTAAGTTTTTAAGCTTTTTTAAATCTTTCGTGTACCAGGGTACTTTATATGATAATTTTTTCTTGACAGGTATATTTTCCAGGCAGAATTCATACATAGCCCTTTTAAAAGTTGAAAAACAGTTAGCAGTACTTAAATCTGGTAAAAGGGCATCCCAATCGATATTAAGCAGCAGATTATTCAAGTTGGAAAAATCGCAGGTAGCAAATTTGAATG
The DNA here is from genome assembly GCF_001687245.7 of Rhagoletis zephyria. NCBI lineage: Eukaryota > Metazoa > Arthropoda > Insecta > Diptera > Tephritidae > Rhagoletis > Rhagoletis zephyria. The sequence continues at coordinate 103 of NW_016200525.1, read as the reverse complement.
CGATTTTAGATTTTTAGAGGCTGTACAAGTAGAAGAATATTCGTAAAAATCCAGGCTAAGGAAACATGATGCTTATCACATGGAGTTATTGGGGATATACATT
>NW_016200523.1:0-2534 GCF_001687245.7 Rhagoletis zephyria | reverse complement strand
ATTGCGAGAAGACTTGAATTTAAAGAATCAAAGTCAGCATCACGAAAATAAAAACGTTTTATCTCATTGTGGTTTGAGGCAGAGATAAAGCTAATAAACTCTAGGGTAAGGCACAATTGGTACATTCAATTGGAAGATTAAATTCTCATCAACAAAAATGAGATCTAGGATGTTATTAAGCTTATGAATGAAATGAATTAATTTGAATGAGATTAATGCTAAGAAGACTGTCTATAAAGTTAATTTCGTGGCCACTAATGATATTTGTTGGGGTTAAAATGCCATTATTTTGAAAATTTGACCATTTAATTTTATTAAGATTAAAGTCACCTAATATACAAAAGTGACAGTTCACATTATTTTCACATAGGTGTAAAATGTTACTTACATGGGTAGCGTATAAAGACTCCGAGCTAGCTGGTGGGATATAAGAAACACAAACAAATAAATTACCAAGGTTTCCATAGATACATATGCAGAGCTGATCAAGAATAGAGTCATTATTTTCAAGGGGAACAATAGATGAGCGAAAGTTACGATTAACTGCGATTTAGGCTAACATTTACGGCGCCTTTTCTCACTTGTCGAGTTTCGAGCGCTTTTTTGCAATTGGACTGCCTTTACCGTTTTCAATACATATTTTGAATATTCGCCAAATCGTATCATAAAAAGGATTTTTAGTAATAACTCAACTTCAGCGCCAAACTGGCGGATTAAATTGTGAAACTAAACTATCCAGAGACACACTCAAACACACACATCAAACTTTTCTAAAATCCCTCCAGCCATTTAGGATTTCACTCATACCTACAGAAGAATTATACACGCATTCAAAGATAAGGAAAAGTCAGTACGTTTGTACTTTGCCATGCCCTCTTTTCAAAGAGCCCATTTTCTCTATGACTATGAGATTGATTTCATATATCTCCATACGAAGTTCCAGTACTGTACCATGAATAATTCCAGAGATATGTAGTATGAAATTCGGCTTCTATGTTAGGTGCCACGCCCCCTTTTCCAATAGCTCCATATTTTCACCATGACTATACGATTAATTTCATATATCACCACACCAAGTTCCTGTACTGTACCAAGAACAAGTCTAGAGATACGCAGTAAGAAAAATTCGACTTGTGTGGGAGGTGCCACGCCCCCTTTTCAACTAGTCCGAATTTTTCTTCATGAGCATGCGATTGATTTTATATATCTCCATACCAAGTTACAGCACTCTACCATGAACATTTCCAGAGATATACAGTATGACAATTTCGGTTTGTATAGGAGGTGCCACGCCCTTTTCCAACAACTTCAATTTTTCTCCATGAGTATGCGATGGATTTCATATATCTCCACACCAAGTTCCAGAGATATGAAAAATTCGGTTCGTATGGGAGGTTGCACGCACCTTTTATATATCGAGATTTTTGTTAGCCGATAACGTCTGCAGCAGGTGTCCGAAATTTCAAAAACATCGGTTCAGCCGTTTTCGAGCTTTGCGATATACATAGATGGATAAGAGTTGCTGCTTTTAATATTGCGCTTACTTACGTACAAAAAAACAAAGCAGAAGGGCTTTTATGCGTAATTATATAAATATGCATATACAAATGTAAGTGCTAACACTAATGTTAGTTGCTCGTTGTGGCAACATAAACGACTCTACATACATACATAATTGCCTACATTATTTCTCCATAAACTGTACATACATATTTTTTTTTTTTATATATGGCAACGCAAAATACATCATGTTTAAGAGGGTGTAAAACAAAAGCCGCTTACTTGAAAATGCTTATATGTACGTTAACTAATTCCTAAAGGTGTATATTTCGAAACGCTTACGCTTCCGCCAGATCCTTGCTGTCTATCTAGTGTAACGCAAGTGTGTTCTTTAAACAAAATTAGAAGTGACAAAAACCATCAAAATGTCATATATGATGAAGTAAGCATGAATTTATAGAAAGCGTATTTTATTTACAAAATATGATAGTAACCAAATATTAGTTATAACATTATTGACTCTATTGGTAACAAGTAAGAATAAAACAAGTAAGAGCAGCGCTGTCTTCGGCTATACCGAAGGCTTCATACCTTTCATGAACATCTGCAAATTTTACTTTGACAGATTACTGCTTTTGAATACATCTGCATACATAGAGGAGTTACATACTTATATAAAAAATCGCATCTTCACAATCAGAGGTATGGAAGATATACCTTATATAGCACCAATCTAAGTGATTTTCACTGCTAAGTGATCGGTATGTAAACCGGTAAGACAATTTATTGGGTTTAGTTTCGTACATAAAGGAGATATATCGCAAAAACTGGTATCTGAACAATCAGTGGTANTTGTGATTCCGAATGTCAATCGAATTGGGAATTCAAATCTTTTAAATTGAATCATCATCATTAAATGGAATCATGGGAATTCTTCACCTTTGAAACGCCACGTTAAAATCTTTTCTTACATTACGTTCTTCAACAATTTCTTAACTGCGAGTCACATTCCGTTGCAGAGTTTTCGCTGATTA
>NW_016200522.1:0-2534 GCF_001687245.7 Rhagoletis zephyria | reverse complement strand
TTTTTGTTTCCTTCGCAAGGTGTTATCTCTTCAACATACTTTAAAATCTTTTCCAACCAGCCAAGGAGAAGTTTGGTCGTGCTTTGTATATATCTTTCATTTGCTAGAGATCAGATCAGATAGAGAGCAACTGACAACGGACATCGCAATACGGTCTTCTCTTGGAAGAATTTATTTAGTCGTTCTTTTTGTCGTACATTTTCCCTATATACCCCTGTGACCGGAGACGCAAATGAGCTTAAGACTCTTCCGTTTAGCCATCTCCTACAGAGATCGACGACAGTTCAGCGCGATTTTCCAGTTAATTGGGGACGAAGCTTACAGCTCTGATTACAGCTTAGCTGTCACTGAAAATGGAAACATCTTTACCAATTTAAAGAGCTATAATCTCAGCTTGGAAGGCACTAAAGTGGGCCGGTTTATGAAATAAGCAGCCCACTACTTAACTACACGAGATACAAGTTTAAATGCTTTAATATTTAAGTAGGACAAAACAAAGATAGTTTGCTATCTACTTAACTCAAAATTAATTTCAGGCATTAAGTTCGGTTTTTACTTCCCCTTTATATTTGAAGTACATGGGCACCTCCAACATAGTTTGAATGAGATCATAAAATTTCTGTTCCACTGTGTAGCTAACGATGAAAATATAGTCAAAGTATTTAATGCATGTAACAAAACCAGACCTACAAGTTTTTTTCAAAAATTTTACCTAAATAGTTTTTTTTTTATTTTTAACTGGTTGAACTCACACATGATGCATGATTTGACTAACGCTGCAACATATTTGACCAGAATCAAGTTTCGCTAAATGAATAAGAATTCTGCTTGCCGAAAACCGTAGATAATTTCTTGTGCGGCAAATTTAATTAAGCAAATCTTAGCTATAAATTTTGAAATAATTATTTAAGTAAGTTTTTCACATATGTACATACATGGACATATGGATTTCCATACGAAATTTCGTCAGGCTAACGCCTATTAAAACAAACGTGCCGAAATAATAAATACGTAGCAGCAACAACAACACTAAGACACTAAAGACTTCAGCTTATTAGCAATTAATGAAGCAAAGCAAAGCTAATAATAATTTAAATAGGCAATTGACGTCAATAGTGCAAAGCGGCATTTTGCCATAGAGCCCCCAGGCAGCTAAGCAAAACTAAATTTATTTATGCTACGTTCCGCTCTCCACGCAAAGAACAGCTGCCCTCCAGTCACCCAGTCAACTTGCCGACAACTTCTGGCTTATCCACCACAAAGCTCACTCAACAACTCTTTTATGTATTGTCGCATGGCACGTTTTTCCGCTCACAAGCAAATCATTTTAGCCAACAAGACTTTCGTATCTTTTTTTTATTTAACACATTCAAATTTTAATTATTTACGAAATCGTTCCTTAAATAGAGTGTAAGGAAAGTAAAAGAATGTTTGGAAGCATTACATTGACATTTTAACGCAATTCCGGTATCGGTCTATCGATTTATGTAGGTGTATATTTAGTGACGAAGTGCCACTTCCACTATGAAATCAAATGCTGACAGCGAATTCGCTAAATTGATTAATGGTTGTGCAGTCAAATTGATTAATTACTTAAGCAGTGTCAAGGCGCTTTGTCTCGGTCCGGTTAATGGGTGTCACTAATTTTGCTTGAACGTCTTGTAGATTTTCAGCCACTTAAAGTTGTAGCAATGAAGAATTGTTGGTGTTGATTTCTTGTTCGTCATTTTAGTTGTATAATTATTGTAGTTGGCTTTTTAGTTTAGTTTTTTAGTTTTGTATACACAAGTAAAGGATGATCCAATTCAAAGCTGGTTTTGAAAAAAAAATAATTTTTATTATAAAAATCTTAATAAAATTAAATCCATACAAGTAATTTGTAAGCAAAAAATATAACAAACTTCAATTCTCATACAAAAATTCAGGAGTACCGTTAATTTATTTATAAACCATGACTAATGTGACCAACCGTACTTCTTTCGGAAGTACGGTACTTCTTTTTTAGCATTTTTACTTCGTACTTTGCTCTACAGTAAAATGTACTTCTTTGCAATATTTTTTAATCGCAATCTTACTGAGTACCGGGAAGGCTTGGAGTGTAGTCAGCGTTGCGTTCATTCTATAAGCCAGAAAAGGCTCTCCTGTTTCCCCTAGGGATTTTAAGTCTATCTGTCTGTCTTCAGATCTGTACATACGAAACAAGATTCCTCGTGACTGTCTTTCAAGACGTCAACATTCTTATTGCAAGGAAAGGTCCGTGGATACCGCCCTACACACATTGGTAAAGTGGTTAGAGGAAGCCTAAAGATTAGGCAGTAGGGGCCTACCTCGATATCGAGCGGGCCTTAAACAATATCACATCAGAGGCAATAGTCAAGTCTATTCATAAACTGGGGTTGAACCCAATCTAATAAGGCTTATCTACAGCTTACTTCGTGACAGAACTCAGCCACAAGCGCCTGCACTCAGCGCAGAGTCAATAGGGACACTCCGCAAGGTGCTGTTCTCTCTTCCCTGCTCCGGATTACGATTGT
>NW_016200521.1:0-2534 GCF_001687245.7 Rhagoletis zephyria | reverse complement strand
GGAATGTACGTTCTGTATGCATGCTATGGATGCGCATATACTTTTATTTTTAATATACAGAGCAATAATTATAATATAACAGGGACCGTAATCATTATAAGTAAAATTATTTAAATCAGGATTTAATCGTCCTTATATAAGTTTTATTTGAATATTAATTATTATTATTTTTAACTATAATTATTGCATTTTTTTCGCTAAAATATTATATGGTTTTTATTCACAAACTGATATACAAATTTATAATTTCATCACGTTTATTGGCAGTTTATTACGTTTTATGAATACTCGTAATGATTATTCTAAGACACTTATTTTTTCACTTTAAAATACCCAGAGAGTGAGATAATCTGTAGATTACTGCAAGAAGTTACCCAGCACCAGTCTTCTTTTTGATCTTGGCACTAGGCAGCTTAATAGTGTTTTCCACCTTTCCGAAAGCTGCCGCTACATGGTAAGCAGGGGTGTATCAATTTTAAGTAAATTAGCGTCCTTAAATTTCGAAATATTGAAATTTCAAGCATTTCTGAAATTTACCGGTTATATGAAAACGGCCGTAATTTTACTCCGATTTCAACCATTTTCAACGGTTTGCTTTTGTGTGGCAAGCACAATAACCGCACCGAGTTTGGTACAAATTGGTAGAACGGTTACCGAGACACATATATGTGATCATAAGTGGGCGGTGCTACGCCCATTTTCCAAAATTTTAGCATAAACATATTTCCTGGTAAAGGATGGTTGCAAGCGTCAATTTTGAATAAATTAGCTTTAATATTTACTGATTTATCGAAGATTTCGTATTTCTCTAAATTACCCTTATATGGAATGTGGGCGTGGTTATTGTTCGATTTTTAAAATTTTCGGCCATTTGGTATGCTGTACCAAAACCAACAATTGTGCCAAGTATGGAAGAAATCGGTGGAGCGGTTGCCAAGATATACACATTTAACCATAAGTGGGCGGGGCTATGCCCATTTTTTAAAAATTTATAATTTTCTTATTTTTCGTCTCAAAATTATCATAAATATCAATTTTGAGTGAATAATCTTCAGTAGTTACTAAAATATCGCAGTTTTCGTATTTCTGAAAATTACCGTTATATGGGAGGTAGGCGTGGTTATTGTCCGATTTTGCCCATTTTCAATACCATCCGTCCTACTCCCGAAAGAAGTGCACGCATCAAGTTTTGTTAAGATATCTTAATTTTCACTCGAGTTATCGTGTGCACAGACGGACGGACGGACGGACAGACAGTCACCGCTTAATCGATTTCTCTTTTCATTCTGATCATTTATGTTTACATTTGTCTATATCTATCTCGATTCGTTTTGCCAGTTACAAACAACCGTTATGTGAACAAAGCTATAATACCCTTGAGCACAAGTGCGCTCGGGTATAAAAATAATTCCTGCTGCCAGACCATTATTTTTATAAGTTTTTTTGATCACTAAAATTCGGCGTCCATTCGACCCCATCAAGTCAAGGTTTTTCATAGCCTTTTGGTTTTTCCGGAAGTGGGGTGACAGGGTTGAAAAAACCTTGACGTGATGGGGTTAAATGGACGTCGGACTTTGATCAGTGATCAAAAAAACTTATAGAAATAATGGTCTGGTAACAAGAAGAATTTCGTTTCCATTTTCGTGGAGCTGTGTTATCAATTCATCGAAATATTTAATTTTTGTGTGATGAACCGTTTTCGACAATTCTGTTTTTATCGGAATGGTTAGTTCCGAACATAGAATCATGAAGAAATTGACGGCACTCCAAAATGTTTATATAAGCTTTAATGTCGGTTGAGTTTTTTTGCATAAAAATTACTTGTGGCAATAAGTTTTCTATAAGCTAAATTGAATTAAAAAATATGTATATACATATACGCATTTGGAGAAAAAAGGTGGCAACCCTATTAAAAAAATTTCTATTGCACACTTAATTGCCAAGCACTTTCATTTGATATCTAAGGTTTTTAATACAACGAACGAACCTTATAATTTTTTAGAAAGGCAGCAACACCATTAAAAAAAATTAAATCTTACTGCACATCTGGACACGAAGTCCTTTATTTGACAACTCACTTTTTAGTCCAACGAACAGCCCACATCTTATAATTTTTCATATAGGCGGCAACCCTTCTCGAAAAAATAAAACCTTATTGCACATCCGAAGATCCCATTTTTTTTAATTTGAATAAACTTTACAATTGTGATGTCACTAACAAAAAATGTCATCACGTATTATATGTAAGGTCGTAATTTTTAAATAGGTGCTTACCCCACTAAAAAAAGCTTATTGCACATCCGGAAATCATATCCTTTCACTTGGTACCTAATTTTTTAGTCCAATGAATGGTGAAAATCATATCATTTTCTGCAAGATGGCAACCCTATTAAAAAATTAATAAGCTATTGAACATCTAGAGGGCAAGCCTTTTCATTTTACATCCTACTATTTGTATTTCAACGAACAGATCTTATAATTTTTTAGAGAGGTGGCAACTCTATTGAAATTCTATGTACTAAAGGTAATACTCG
>NW_016200520.1:0-2534 GCF_001687245.7 Rhagoletis zephyria | reverse complement strand
AATCGCTTAGGCGGTTACAGCGCCAAATAAGAAGAAGAAGAAGAATATTAAGGTGACCAGAATTTCTTAACATTCCAGGAGGACAAATTCTCTGCAGTAAAAACACAGAATCACACCTTTAAAAATGTGAAATAAAAAATGTTCCTATTGGGAGAATTTACTTCTCAGTAAATTGGTAACTTTAAGGCCATAAATTCGCTAAATTAGTTATTTTATATCACCCTTATTTATAAATACAAAATAATTAATCGTTTAAAGTAAAAAGAATAAAGAAATATGGATCCGCCGCTGGGCCTGTGTTATTTTTGATTATGGACTTGAATGTGAAATAATACCTTTTCTAAATTTTTTTAAGCATATTAGTGCTCCAATGCAGCGAACTTACTTGTTCTAAGCCATCTCATAAATGCTTTTATCAATACAAAAATCTCCATACACAAATATTGCCACTGATAAAACTTAAAAAATTTCTTAATGCTCGTGCTAGTAGTATAAAATTACTGATACTGAGCTCGATAACCAAAGAAAACACAACTAAATATTGTCGCAAATGTAAACGAAAGGAGAGTATGGGGCGTTCATGTAACAGAGTGCTTAAATTTATAAGAATATCTGTTTGATAAAGTTATCGGTTTAAATGAATACCACTAATATTCTGAACGAAACTTTTTGAAAATTTCATCACTGTTATAAAACTCTAAAAGGGAATTTGTGCTCAAGGAGGAGGACAGAGAAGGACAATATTGAGGAGGACAATCTTCCTGAAAGGAGCACGGTTGGTCAGCTTACTAGTATGAATCTTTTGATGCACGTTCTTCACATTTTTTTTCTTCCGGCTCCTTTTCGTGTGTCAGCACAGAAGTACAATAAAATGCGTAACAAATAAAGTATAACTTCGTTAAGACTTAGCTGAGGGTAGATATTCAAAAATGCGAAATGAGATTCGTCGGAAAAGATACGAAATTTATTGCTTTGAAAATAGAGAAAGGCACTTATGAAAAAATTATACATACATGTTTACGTACATTATTTGCTTTTATTCCATTTCATTGCCTTGCCAACTATGGCTTTCAACATTTGGCTGGCAACGAAGGCATGAGCATGTACTTCCGGCTCAGTACTTCTTTCGACCTTTATTTTTAGAAATTTGCGACAATTGAGCCGTTTATTTTGAAAGCGGCATAGGTCATTTCATGCCGTTTGCCTTCAGTGATCATTTACTTGTAGCTGAACGCGTATTTCTTCGTTCGACTTCATCAGCCAAAGGTGGCAAGCTCTGTCATTAGTTTATGACGGTAGAACGATTTACAGATGCATGAAGTTAGAAGTAAGCCACCATTTAGGTACAACAGATGGAAATGACTTAAGCCATTTCTAAATAAACGATTCAATTACGACATCGTAAGCAAAGACAACTACACCAAACGTAGGCGACTACAGCAAAATGCCTTCGCGTGTCGATTGTGGACGTGCGTCTTAGCATTAGTAGCGCTTATTAATCATTTAGAAATCACTGGTATGAAGCTCTTTTTCGAAACGTAACTGGGATAGGTCACTTCAAACTTTCGTTTAAATTTTCGGTAAATAGATAGGCTGCAATCCAAAACGTCAACATACAAAGCATCAGTCTCTTTTATTTATAAACCGCACTAGAAGAAAAAGTCTAATTTACGCAAACCTAGTGAAAAACTAGCATCTAACCCTGATTGCGCACATTTGGCGTTACAATCTACTGCGGTTTTGTAATACAGTAAATCCCGCTTAAGTACCTCCCGAAAAATGTCAGCTTTTTGAGGTACTTAGGCGGGTTGGGTACCCCGTATAGGGGTACTTAAGCGAACATATTTATTGATGTAGTTACATCTTCTTGTTAACTAACATAAATATGTAAATGATTGAGTAACATATGAACAGTTAATGAAGTAAACATAGTTTAAAACCAAGATCGTAGCATTATTTATTTATTTATTTATTTATTTATTTATTTAAGAAATGAGGTTGTACCTGTAAGACTCAGTCTTTTGTAGTACATCAACAGCTTTCAATTACAAAATTAAAACGCAAAATCGTCTGATACAGACTTATCTTAAAACTAACTTAAAAATATAATAGCATAATAAATTTAAATACAAACAGTTATCTTAAATTAAAAAATAAAATAAAAAATAACAATTAAATAAAAGTAAGATTAAATAGTAGTCATTTAATAGTCACTCATTGCAGTTGGGAAACCCAAAAAGAAAAACACAAAGCAAAAAAAAAAAAAAAAAAAAAGATGGAGAAATAAATAGAGAAAAGAGAACTGTTAAATTGCAATCGCATTTATCACACAGAGGTGAAATACTTGTGTATTACTTTCTTATAGTTGCTCCTATTCAACGCAGCTTTGATAGTATCAGGAATGGAATTCCACAGCCTCACAGCATTAACAAAAAATAGCCGAGATGAGGGGAAATAGGAAAATTTAGGGATAGTCAGATTTTGATGCGTACAAGACTTAGGTAATTCTAACTTCTCGTGAAGATATTTCGGTG
>NW_016200519.1:0-2534 GCF_001687245.7 Rhagoletis zephyria | reverse complement strand
CAAAAAACCCAAGACAACAAACAGGATATAACCGGTTCGAAGAATTGCATGATTACATGCATGAAGCAGAATCACCAATACATATAAATCCCCTCATTTGGTGGTGCGATAATAGCAATCGTTATCCAAATATAAGTAGAATTGCACGCCAGTTTTTGGCTATTCCTGCTACAAGTGTTCCTTCCGAGCGTGTGTTTTCCACAGCAGGTGATATTATAACCGCCGAACGGAGTTGTTTATCGGCTGAAAATGCGAGCTTTTTGATTTTTTTGTCGGAAAATAAAGGATTATATTAATGTTCTTCTCTTGAAAACAACTTGTTATATGAAATTAAAATTTTAATAATTTTTATATTAAATGCTGTGGTTTAAACATAAAAAGGTATTTTACTATTTCTTTGNATTTTATTCAAAGATATAATTAATCAAAAACTTGATTATTCAAGTAAAATGATTTGTGATTAATCTAAAGCTTAACTATTCGAGTAAATTTACTTCTTGATTAATTAAAAATTTAAATTAATCGATTAATTGAGTAACTGGAATTATGATTAACCAAAATTTTGAGTAATCAATTAATCGCACAGCCCTAGTTTATACGCTATATGGAAGAAAATGGTAAAAAAAAATCTAATTTGAAATGCGCTCTTCATTCTAATTCAATGGGCTATAAAACTACATACTTAGAATCTTTCTATGAACTTATAGTAATTAAAAAACTCGAAATTTTTAAGAAAGTTTGTTGATTTTTCTTTTAATATTGCAAAACGTTTGAAACTTGGTTTACCTTGGGGTTGTTTAAGAATTATCTATATTTTAATAAAAAAAAAATTACCAAAATTATAAGACAAAAAAATATGTTAAAACTTGTCAAAGTATGGTGCGGCTATAATTTTTTCGACCACTGTATGTATGTGAATGAATTAATCCCATTTAAATGTCTCAATTTGTTCAACTGACCGCATTGCACCCTTTCTCACCTGTCACTTGCGCTGGTAGGCGTTTTCTCACCTTCACTGATTTGCACACTTTTTAGTGATTTATGCCTGGCACTTATTCGGAAATCAAATTTCTACCCCAAATGCTTGCGTTTTGCGGAAACTTTTTCATTCCAAAATAACTAGGAATGTATTTATGTATGTAAGTAGATAGAGTTTTTTATATGCAAAAGTTATTTGTTACGCCTTTTGCAAGAAGTCTAGCAATAAGTATGAAAAATACTTGTAACTTTTTTGATTTTTCCAAATAGGTACGTATTTGACCAGCTTTGCTGCGGCCCCGCCCACGTTTTGTACATTTCAACGTTATACTCTATAAAATGTTACAGCTGCTGCTCATTTTGATTCTCTTACCCAGATGGGTATCTTAAACTGGTGGCAACTCTCCTCAAAAATATGTTTAAAATAAAGCTTTCTTAAACATCTTTCGTTTGATAACCATATTAAGAAATTTGTATACAGGTGGCAACCCTCTTCAAAAATATTTTTGAAATAAAACTAAAACCGCCCTTGGTTGACACCTATATTTAAATATTTCATATAATTTGTTTATTACATTGATTGAGTTTGAAAACAAGTGGCAACCCTCTTCAAAAATATTTTCAAAACAAAGCTTTGTTATACATCTCTCGTCTGAAACCCGTTTTCAGTTGTTAATTAAATTGATTTTACCAGAGACCCAGAATAATAATTATTTCATGGTGGAGCTTTAAAAAAGTCATCCAAATTTTCATAATAATTATGTGTGAGAAAAATTTTTTAAGTCATCGATAACTATTATTTGAAGACTTATAAAATAAAAGTCTTTTCATATAAATTATCATTGAGATAAATATTTTTTAAGTCTTCAAAGACTTTTTTTTTGAGACTTATATTATAAAAGTCTTTTCACAATAATTAGAGTTCGAAAAAGTTGTTTAAGTCTTAAAGGCGGGGGCTTGTTCAGGACCATTTCGGGTCTAGCTGGGGCCACAAAATAAGTTCTCAGCCATTATGATAGCCTCAATGTCCTAAATGCTCTTGGTGCCAAAAATACAGTCTAACTAGGATCAATACCGGGGCATGAGGGACACGATTGCCATGAGGGGGAAACATTGAGCTGCCGCGGTATTTTATGGTCCGAAGCCCTTTTGTAGGCTCACCAAAGCACACATAAAGGGGACCATAGATAACTGGGTAGACAAAATGTTCAACTGGCATTGGATGGAATGTCCAGGGCGGAGACAAGCCAACGATTTATCTGACTTTCAAAAGAAATTTCAAAGAATGGAATGTACGGGGCAAAGAAAGGCCAAACGATTTTCTGTCCTTCAAAAGAAACTTCAAAAAATTGAATGTACAGGGCAGAGACAATCAACTACACAAATTAGGTAGAGAGCGCCTCAACACTCTCACTGGGTACCAAGAATGATAGAATACAAGATTGCACCAATCGAGCAGAGAGCAAGACGAACTCGACAAGAAACAGAGGAAGCATCGAACAAAAGCCAGTGTTGCCAAGTTTTGAATTTGAAAAAGCACCAAATTTTTATTGGGG
>NW_016200518.1:0-2534 GCF_001687245.7 Rhagoletis zephyria | reverse complement strand
TTTCATTTCACTGCGATTCCCCTCTGTCGCAATTTCATTTGGTTCCATTAATTTTCCATAGTTTTTGTCCATTCATTCTAGGTTGGGCGCTCTTTGTTCTTGGTTGCATGTCCAACCACTCACAGTGACAATTATTTTTATAAGAAATTCAGTTTCGTTAAATTTGTTCACGCTTTTTCTTTAAGTGTATGTTTGTATGAATGCAATTGAAAATAATATCTATATAGTTTGCTAACTTTTTTCGATGGTCTCACTTTTTTTTTTAATTTATGCATCGCAGGGTCATACATACGTATGAACTAAAATGTATAAGAAGTATTTAATTAGCGATTTAATCAGGAACCGTAACAGTTACAACTTTTATTAAAAAAATCGCTCTTTAATAACTATTTTTTGACTTTTATTTCATTACTCCTTAAATAACTGTTATTTATAATTTTTTTTTTCTATAAATCCAAAAAAACAATACTTTTTGATTTTTATCTAAATAATCTGCAAATAACAGTTATTTTTGATTTTTAAATTATATGTCTTAGATAACATTTATCGAAGACTTTTATAAATAAAAGTCATAGATAAAAATCAGTCACTGACCTTTATATTTTAAATCATACTATATAAAAGCGATTTTTATAAGTCGTAGTAAACTTTTGTTGCCCAACACCTTCTTAATTGCGAAAAATGTAAATGACTTTTATACGAATGATTTAAAAAATAAGAGTCGGTGACTGATTTATATGGATGACTTTTAAAAGTAAAAGTCACTGACTGATTTTTATTCTTCAATAACTGTTATCTACGACACATAATATAAAAATCAAAAAGAATTGCTATTCCTTTTAATTTTGTATTAAAATTGCAAATAAAAATTTATTTCCAAATTTGATTCTCGGTGAAAAAAGAAATCGATTGATATTTAAGTATCACTTAGTTGTAGAACATTTCCTGCATGGTGAATTTTTCAATGACAGTTTTCATCATTAACTGTTATTTTCGGTCTCTGGATTCAATCAATATTACCTTGGTTGGTAGTAGAGTAGCTTGCGCAACCAATCCAGAACTCAGTCAGCGTGGAAGTTGTATACCAACACATCAACCTCATTTTCGCCTTAAAAAAGTCCTGCTCTAAACTCTTTAGGGATACTTTGAAATACTGGACTTTAAAAAGTGGGATTGCCTAACCCGTGTACCCTTTTCGTGGATGTAAAAGTAATAAATTTTTATTTCAAAATATGGAAGGCGAGGGCATATATACGCCAACGATTTTCACCTAATCAGTTTGACTTCATTTGTTCCTGTACAGCGTTCTCAAGGAGCGCATCCGAAGGTCAACTTAACCTCATGTACGGGGACCTAAATTTTTTTAATTAAGATTAATGAGATTACTATATTTTAAAGAAAAAAAAAGCTGGATGGAGCCAGACAACTATTTTTTCCGTTGATTTACAAGCTGTAAGGCAAACAGTTATACATTTTTGAATAAAAACAAAATAAAAATTTGTGAGGAAAGTAGCTTAAGCTAAAAAATAGTAAGTTTTGGCAGTGTTTCAAATTAAATGTACTCGTATGCATAGTATGTATATTAGGTGAAAAAGTAAAGTCGGAATTTTTATGCTCTCACCCCCTTGGCTAGTTCTATACCGAAAAAATACAACCATATTTTTTTCATGTACTTTACATGGGAAAAAACTTTTCGTAGAAATGTACAGAATTCTTGAAAATCAATATTTTTCAATCGGAATCTATTTCTCTTCAGGAGATTCTTAATAATAATATGCAATTATTTATTTAACATTTTTTTCATAGTATCTAACTATATTTTGTAAGTCCGCCAAAACCCCCCGAAAATGCCGGAGAATGCAAGGGGGGATAAATAAAAAATCTTTGTTATTAAAAAATAGTTAAATAGAGAATTTGGTATTATTATTGGGAGTCTCCTGAAGAGAAATATAGTTTCCGTAATTTCACGTCACTCGACATAAATTTCCATCGTTATATTCTTGTTAATATTGCTTTTAAATGAATATACTTTATATTTTGACTTCAGCGCCAATTCAGGGTAAAGTTTTTGGAAATCTATGATTTATTATGTTTCAACTACATACACCAAATTCGAACCAAATCGCACCATAAAAACGGGTTTTCAAAATATCTCGACCTTAGCGCCGCCTGGCAAAACCATTTTACGCAAAATTTTGTTTACTTACATATCCAGTATAAATTTAAACAAAGCAGACAAATTTGCCCATAAATACGTTAGATATATGACTTTTATTTTATTTTTATTTTATTTTTTTTTGGCCGCAGTAGACCTTCCGATGGAAACACCCATAAATATGTATAGCAATTACACAAAAATTCATATAAAAATTTAAATTGCATTAAGCGTAAACAAAACACCCCGCTTGACGCCAAATACAATTCGTATTAAAGACTGAAAGTGAATGAAAAAGAAAAATTGTTTTTCATTACTTTGCCGCCTCCGACTGGACGCGCTGTGATTGCATTGCAACACCCTCTGGCAATTAAAGGCG
>NW_016200517.1:0-2534 GCF_001687245.7 Rhagoletis zephyria | reverse complement strand
TTTCAGGACAAGAGTTACAGCCTCAGCCGAAACGGCACACGAAAAAAAACACTTAATTACGGTGTATTTATTGATAAGTGTATGTACATGGGTGTTTACGTCTGTATGTCTATCAGAAACTTGAAGTACATACTTACATATATAAAATTCATGAAATATTACATACTCTTTAAAGCAGTTAAGAGCAGTCGCCGCCCGCTTTCGCAGTTACTATGCTGGAAAACCACAGGTTCGCCACTGGAGGCTGAAGCTTGGTTGGTGGCTAAATGGTTTTGCTTGCCTTGGTCCTTTATCTCCGCAACGAAGCGCATATTTGTAACCGCCGTAATTGTTGCGACAGCACCAGTGGTTGCAGAGACTGTTATTGCGTTTGTTATTTAGAGGTTCTGTTGACTGAGCCAGGGCACTAGGCGGAGTTCGTAGTGCGTGTATTTCGTTGCATGCATCGCGTTGTTCCGGGGTGCATATAAATTTTGTGTGTGGCAAACCGTTTACTTCTGTTTTCTATGGGCCACGGAAAGACAATGGGAGAGCGACAGAAAGCTCTTATTTCTTATTTCTAGCGCTTATTTATTTACGAAAGTTGACATGGATATATTGCGACAAAATAAGTGCTAAGTTGCGGCAAAAATGTATGTAAATGCAAAATTTTAAAAATATCAAAAAGTCGCCTTATGCGAAGTTGGAAGCCGGAGAGATAATTAAAAAGTTAGTTAAAGAAATCGGGTTTTACGATTTTCCGATTGTTGAGGTCCATGATGTCGATATCACCGCTAGTTATTGAATTCGTATTACTATAAAAAATATGGTAGAGGAATCGTTGTGTAGAGAAAGAAATAGTTAATTTAAATATATTCAGTGATAAGTACTACGCTGCGGCTAATTTCTTTGCCTTAATCGATTTCTAAATTAAATGATTATTATTTTTTGTATGACATGTAGCCAGGAAGTTTTGTTACGCATGCGCCATGTACTCCCGCATTTATAATAACCAGGGAACGGATTTTTTGGAAATTACTTTTTTTTTCTGCTAAAGAGATCGAGTATATTCGATTAAGAATGTTCACGATTTAGCTTTCCCTGGCTCGATATATGCAAATTTGAGGTTGCCTTTTATTGCCTTTTTTAAGATATATGCCTTTTTTCCTTTTCTACCTTAAATGCCAGTATGCAGCTCTCAAGAAAAGTAAAAACTCCATATAAAATGAAGTACAAGAAATGCCTAAGAAATTTTCTTGTGTCAAATTTCCTTAAGGCAGTATGCAGTTATTAAGAAATTTGCCACGCTTTCTAGTACGGTTTTCTAAAGTTTTTTTTTTTGTGAAAAAAGAGCACAAGAAATATATGCCCGTTCCAATATTTTTTGAGGAAAGAGTGAGGCAACAGGATGTGGAGTACCAGACGTCAAAATTCCATGGACACAATTTTTTTTCTTGTGCGTTTTTGTTAGAGCTGCATACTGGCCTTTAGTGGTAAAGGACTTGGAAACAGCCCTTATTTCTGATAATATTAAGGTTTTAAACGTTCCATATTTAAATTGGCTGCCACTTGTATCAATCCACGTCGCGCGCACGTTTAGTACATTCAAGGCGTTTCTTCGCGAAAATTGAATGAANGGACTTGGAAACAGCCCTTATTTCTGATAATATTAAAGTTTTAAACGTTCCATATTTAAATTGGCTGCCACTTGTATCAATCCACGTAGCGCGCACGTTTAGTACATTCAAGGCGTTTCTTCGCGAAAATTGAATGAAAATGCTGCCAGAAAACTTCAAAGTGCATCTCGTGGTTCAATGTTACTACAACTCCATATAGTGGTTAAAGTTTTGTGAGTTAAAAACTCCAAGGGAGAAAATAGTTTTTCTCTCTTTGCTTTTAAAATAAAAATTTTTATAATAAATGTATTTTTTGATCTTATCGGTTACGTCTTACGTTTCGATATGGAGGCTATGCTGAAATGTTGTAGTTGTAATTTTTAGAGCTTCACGAAAAGGCTTATTGCACGAGAACTAATGAAGTGATTTCAAAGATAAAATTCGACATATTCATTTTTGTAAGTAACCAATTCGGGTTCTGTCGTTAAAGGAACGGTAAACATTAGCTTATTTTGGGGTCAAATTTGAGCCCTTAAAGTGCTCCAGCAGCTTATGATTTGCAGGTATAACTTTCATTTTCGGGAGAGAAATTCTTTGGAGCAAAAGAAATATTATCGTGTACAGATTTTATATAAATGAAACAAATATTGAGCATTTAAAGGCAAAAAATTTGCAAATTTCGTTATAACCAAAATGCTCGAAAGCCATTTGAATGACTTTGTTTTTGTTTTCTTTAGTCAAAAATTCAACAGTTTTTCTTTCATTTCGTATATGGAAAGTATTGGTTGATATCTTCTAAGTACTTATGTTTATTTGATTCAATTATATGGGCATAAATGATTTCGCATGCAAAATCACTTCATCATCGTTTTTCAAACACGTGCGTTTATTGGAAGTGAGGGAAGAAGACAAAAAGTATGTATGTGTGCGTAAGTACAT
>NW_016200516.1:0-2534 GCF_001687245.7 Rhagoletis zephyria | reverse complement strand
TTTTTTTAAAAAAAAAGTTATCAAGCTCTTAAAAAATCACCCGTTATTCTGACTCATTTTAGAGTCAGACTTAGAATTCTGAGTTGTAACCCTCTTTATGAGCTCAAAAAAGGTTCAGAATAGAGCACATTTCCCTTCTTAGGAGACAACGCCAATACGAGTCCGAGTTAGGAGCCAAATTAGAGTCTGAAATATGACGCTTTTGTGGGTCTAAAAAAAAAACAAATATTATTTATAGTTGTGATTATTAATAAATTTTTACATCTACGTGAACTTTGTTACTTTTATTCAACACAGAATTTTTAAGGACAAAAGAGTCCGAAATGAGTCAGTCTGGTTGAATGGTCTCAGAACCATATTTATAACAAAAGAAATACTCATAAATTCTGAGCACTCAGAAATTAATCAAACAGCTTTACCAGAAAATAAATACGCCGTACTCCTTCGAATCTATGGTAGTTTTGCAAGGTAATTTCGGGAAAAAATTGTTTACTTAGCCTAACGTAGGGTTTTCCCCTAGCATAAAGTAACTATAAGTATATCAGTATTGATGTTCATATCTCAAGAAGCGAATTTTTTTACCGCAAAGTTCATTGACCTCAAGTACACCGTCCTTTTACCTGCCAACTAGATCTCAGTTCTTATCACTCTAATGTATTAATGATATATCGAGGTTTTTGCTTTGAGGAGACAATTTCGAAATAACACCTTTTTGCCGAACGTACCATCCTAATGCGATTAATTTAAAGCTGAAGAAAATTCATTAAACTTTTACAAAGGATTTATTAAAAAAAAAAATTGTACTGCCGAATGTAGGTGTCACCAGTATAAAAAGGGTAAAATTTGTTTTCCAAATTGCCTTGCAAAAGTGCTTAAACTAAGAGATGAACGAAGAACTGATATTTGTTTGCTTGAAAGGTGTTAATGAGAATATATTCATAGTTACACTAGCAACTACCCGGCGGGATTCACTGCGCTTTAAAAGTATTTTTGTGCTCTTTGATACCCGTTTTGTAATATCTACTTTATTTATTTTATTAATATAATTGAATACGATTTTTCAAATAGGTGGCAACCCTCCTCAAACATATTTTCGGAAGTAAACTTACCTAAACCTTTTCAGTTTGATACCCTTATTGCAATATTCAAGTAATCTTGTCAGTTAAATTTAATTAAAATTTTCAAACAGGTGGCAACTTTCAACAAAAATATTTTCGTCTATAAGCCTTTCTAAACCCCTTTCTTTTGAGAGCCATATTGGATATTTACTTTATCTTATCAATTTACTTTAACTGAAATTTTCAAATGGGTGGCAACTCTCTATTTTTTTTTCTTTCCGCGTTCAACGTCCAAATTACCCACAACGAATCGAATAAATATAAGTCCCTAAACTTNCTCCCTAAACTTCAATTTCCTGTTATCGCATCTATCTATTTTACAAGTAAGTCGGTATCACCTTTAGCTAAGCGCATTCCAATGCAAACCAATTTTCCGAAAGCTACATATAACAAAAAAAGGGAAGGGAAAGCTTATTACAAGAGGAAAATAAATTTAGAAATGACTAAAACTGCATCTTGTCAACAAGTAACAAGTAGATATTTCACTCTCGGCTGCTGCGAACGCAATCACAAAGTTATCAGCAGCGCAGCAAGCAGTTGCATTCATACTCGACACTCAAGCGAGGGAGGCCACACTCTGACCTGTCAGCGAACTAACCAACTTACAAACCAACGCGAATCAACCGCAAGCAGCGCACAGCCATGGTGGTGTTCACCGCCATTGAAATCGTTCGGTGACTACATACATACATATGCACATAGTTAGATATTCAGCCCGGTGCTTGGCTGGTTAGCGTTGAAGCAAGCTTTCTCATTCACAACTTAAATCACGCGCAATTTGGGTCAACCGCTGGCGAGATGTCTTCTACTTCTACTTCATAATCATCATCTCCCGCATCGCCTTCGTCATCATCATTTTCTTTTACTTCTTCACTTTCCTTTCCTTTTATATTTTCTTTGCTATTTTTGTTGTCGAATTTTTCTATTTTTACCTCACTGAATTTTGTGAAATGCTGTGCAAACACGAACGATTTTCGCTCATTTCCGCCACTCGTAGTGCCAACTACTATTTTGCCTCAGTCACGCAGCGGTGGCAAAACGATAGCGACGCAATGCGGAAATTTAGACCAATCTGGATTAGTCCAGCTTGCGAAGTGAAGTACACATCAAGCGTGGGCTTGCTTGCAGTTCTTTAAACTAACTTTGCTTCATCGCTCATGTTGTTGGTTAGTTGCCAGTAGACAGTTGCCGCTTAGGAGAAGAAATTATGCGTTGAAATTCTTGGCCAAGAAAGTAGTATGGTTTCTGGTGTGTAAACAAGTTCTTAAATAATAACTAGTTTGCGGAAACTGGTGTGAGCTTTAGTGAATAAATTTAAAATCAAGTTTGGACAAAGTTAATTCAAAGTTGGTGTGTAGTAAAAAATGGCGGGAGTATTTGATTAGAGCCAATGCCTTGCTTTAGTTTTGGTAGTTG
>NW_016200515.1:0-2534 GCF_001687245.7 Rhagoletis zephyria | reverse complement strand
AAAAAAAGGAAAACCAATTAGTCAGGCAAATAGCTGATAAAAGCTCATTGTTGTTGCTGTTGTTGGCAGTGGTCCTAGCCTGAAAAGGCTTTTCCTCATTTAGTCCGGTCTGCTTGGTCACCAACAAACAGTGGGCCAATGGTCAACAACAACAACAACAACAAAGAAAAGGGCAAAAACAATGCAGGCAAGCTGAAGTGCCATTGTGTTGTTGTTAATTACAACTGACCTGATTAGCCGCAGTGGACCACCATTCAAAGCTCTTCTCTGAATCAAATCTTAAGCGTCCAGACACTCAAGCATCTGCTTCTGAAGGACGACGACGACGACATTCAGTCAATAGGATGCAAATTAAAACAGAGAAAATGGACGTTTTTGAAGAAAAGAGAAAAGTTGACACTGTGTTCAGAGGAAAGTGGTCCATTGAAATGCAGCAATGGCACTGCAAAATGTGAATAGCTTCAGTAGAGTTCAGTGGAACGGTTTTCTCCCAAAATACGCATTACAGTACTTCTTCTGAGTTGTAGAGAGAGATAATGGTTCGCACCAGACATAATAAAATTACTCTTCACTAATCAGCCTACACAAACAGACAGACGCTTGATATGGAGCTGCCAAATCACNTTCTCCCAAAATACGCATTACAGTACTTCTTCTGAGTTGTAGAGAGAGATAATGGTTCGCACCAGACATAATAAAATTACTCTTCACTAATCAGCCTACACAAACAGACAGACGCTTGATATGGAGCTGCCAAATCACAGTGCACAGAGCTAGCAGGGTAGCACTCTTGTCACTGACAGTGTGCGACAGTGTCAATATTTATCAGTTACTGAGCAATACTTTTTGCATGTGCCAATTCATTGCATGCAAATTGCCTGTTTCAGACTAACACACACACACACACAATCTGCTGTGCCAAGTGGTGATAAGGCACCAGCACCAGCACCAGCACTTGCCACTGAATCGTTTGCACTTGGCTCATCGGTAAGCCGTGATTAACACACAATCACGAAAATTACTTGACATTGACTACAACGACAGTCATTCAACAGTCATTGATATACACTAAAACTCATTTTTGTATTTCAAAATTTTTTTCAACAACAAATAAAATTTTTTATTAAAACCTGTTAGTCGAGAGCATGGCTTTATTCAACAGAATCGCTTAGGTGCTGCCATCTTATGAAACAGAATCTACATTATAACAAAACCAACACGCCATCTACTACCTAAGAATGTTACAAAAGCAGAATTACTCAAACAAATTTTTCTAAGCATGTAACAAACAGTTGTCATTATTTTCCATTTTATTTGCATATAAACTGTTGTAAATTGAATGGCACAAATAAGAAAATCAATAATTTGGTGTACAGGTAGTGATGATGATAACAATGAAAGAAAACATTGTGTCGGTGATGATTAGATACACTGCACTACTTTTCCACTAAAGTAAACCGGTAGACAAAATTCCAGACAACGTTTCAACTGGACCAGGCTGATGATGATCAAATAATGACCCGTAGACAGTTGAGTAAACGAGAAAAATGCTTCGATCGATGCAGCTCAAAAAAATTTCAGTAGAAAATGTTGTTTCGGTCAATTCAAAGTCAATCGATGAGGGTAAATGCGGGTGCCAGCAGCAAGTGGATATGACAACGCAATCAGCGTCAGTGGCGTTTTCTAGAAAAAACAAAAACTAGAATAGAAAAACATGCACAAAACGGAAAAATATGCAAAACGGCTGTTGCTATGCATTGTCGAAAAAAGGCTGCAGATTTAAATGAAAAAGGCAAACAAAATTGAAAATTTGACAAATCAAAGACATTTTCAGATGCAATTTTTTTCAACGATCAGCAACAAAAAAAGTATAATATAAAAACGACACTAAAAAAATAAACCGCCAGAGAGTACAACAGTTTTGAATAACAAGAAAACAAGTTTTAAACAAACATTTAAAAAATAAATGACAAAGCAGTTAGGCGGATGGCCAAAAGTTGAAAAGCAGCAGCTGCGACGTCATCAATTTGAAGTAAACTTTTCAATTTTGTTTTTAAACTTCAAAGTTTTCATGGTCATTGCTAAAATTTTAATTTGTTAGTTTTAAAACTGGTAAACACAATTAATATTTTACTACCAAAATATAAAAAATATAATGTTTACTTCTACTTTTTTGTGACTTTTAGTTAAAAAACAGTTGCTGGCAAAAAATGCGCAAATAATTAAAACTATGTTAATTAAAACATGAAAAACAAAAAGTAAACAGTTTTAATTTAATTAATTTAAGGTTTCAAGGAAAAACGCAGCAAAAGGGGCTTTTTACTGTTAAATTTAAGTTGAAATGACAGTTTTTCTTTTCAAACAAACAAAACAAAACAAAATCTCTCTACTTTATTAACTTTATTTATTTAGTAAGTAAAAAGTTGCTGTGCCCAAAGTTTAATCCACTAATAATGAAGTTAAACTGCAATTTTAGTGCTCAACTAACTAAAGAAGTAAAAAAGCCAAACTCTTTCATTATTTCATTATTCTTT
>NW_016200514.1:0-2534 GCF_001687245.7 Rhagoletis zephyria | reverse complement strand
TTGGAACTTGTTACCAGGGGGTTTCTGGGGTTGCTAATTAGGAATTTGAGGTCAGTTTTTCAAAATTCAAAATGTCGGATCCAAAATGGCGATACATTTTTTTAAAAAATTGTTGGATTTGTTTGAAAACCGGCACTCGAGAGTTTTTGGGGTCGCCGATTACGAATCCTAAGTAAATTTTTGTAAATTCAAGAGGCGGATCCAATATGGCCATCAAATTANAAAGAGACTTGTAAATTAAAACGTTCATACTGAAAGATTAAGGCGTTCTCCTTGGTTGGAACTTGTTACCAGGAGGTTTCTGGGGTTGCTAATTAGGAATTTGAAGTCAGTTTTTCAAAATTCAAAATGGCGGATCCAAAATGGCGATACATTTTTTTAAAAAATTGTTGGATTTGTTTGAAAACCGGCACTCGAGAGTTTTTGGGGTCGCCGATTACGAATCCTAAGTAAATTTTTGTAAATTCAAGAGGCGGATCCAATATGGCCATCAAATTAAAAAAAAAAAATACTAAAATGGAAACGTTGATACTGAACGTTTTAAACATTGTCNAAAAAAAAAAATACTAAAATGGAAACGTTGATACTGAACGTTTTAAATATTGTAAACAGGGCTAAAAATCGTTTCCAGTGGGTTTCTGGGGTTGCTGATTACGAATCTGATGTCAAATTTTCAAAATTCAAATAGCAGAACTCACTTAAAAACTTTTTAGATTATCCACTAGGGTGTCACAATTATTTAAGGGAACCTCAAATGATAGCCCCGAGTATATAAAATTGGCCATGATTGGGCGAAAAAGCTAACAAACGTAGATTGCGCTTCACTCGGTAGCGCACACCATTTATGTGTGCGATAAATATGGCAAATTTTTTATAGGAGATTAGAAGTAGTTATTTATAACCAAAACTTCAACTTAAANGCCATGATTGGGCGAAAAAGCTAACAAACGTAGATTGCGCTTCACTCGGTTGCGCACACCATTTATGTGTGCGATAAATATGGCAAATTTTTTATAGGAGATTAGAAGTATTTATAACCAAAACTTCAACTTAACGTCGGCACGGGTTATCTCATCTTACAGCAATATGTTATTTAAGTCAAAAGGAAAAAAATAGAGGGTATGCGAGGCAGATTCCAGAAAAAAAATCAGAGATACCCTAATGTAGGTATACTAAGAAACACATATATATTTACATACTTCTCTTTGTGTAAATTCATAAATGATGTGCATCCATGTACACATAATGAATGCATCTGTGCAGCGATTTCAATACCTCAAATATATAACCTTGTGCAATTTGAATGCCATTATTTATGCATTTGCTACTGCAGCTGCGCAAAAACCTTGCTTGAAGCAGCAACTCAGTGCACGGACTCCGAAAAAATTAATAGTGGTAGATTTAACATAAAAAAATTGGTAGAAGTTGGTAAATTTTTTTAAGAAACAATATTAGATAGTTTTTACTCATATAGGATAAATAAAGGCGAATTCAGGCAAGGTGGGGTTACCAGAGCAGCTGGATTTTCGCATCGGTGATTCTTAATGTCAAAATTGTGTATTTGTTGTAATTCTTAGCAATTCATTATGCATAAAATTTGTTAGTGGCATTTTTGTTTTTGAACTTCTGCTGTCACCTTATATGAATTCTGGGTTTTCTATGATTTCGCTTGGAATATTACCTCATTATAATTTTACTCGCCTCCAAAGCTCTTCCATGTTACTCAGAGCTGACTTGTGCTATGCTAATCCTCTCTTGACCACAGCGCTCAATTTTTCGATTCCGTTGAGGTCTGGGATTTGTGCTGGCCACTGCATTACGTGAAAATTTTGCTCAAGCAGCCGGCTGTGTCGAATATTTTCAGAATCCTTTGGATCTCCGTCCTGCTGGCAAACAACTTCCTCCTCAGGGTTTGCGCATTTGTCTACAAAGTCCGGTAAATTTGTTTGGAGGATATGTTCATTATTCCTTTTATATTAACCAGTAGCACCAAATGCCAGCAAGTAAAACAAGCAAGCCATTAAGCTGCCATTGAAATTTTGTAAAAGTCACGAGAATTGGAGCTTTTGCACTGAAAAGGAGTAATATGGTCCGATGGAATGAAAATTAATTATTTCCAATGCGATAAAATGGAACATTTTTGGGAAAGACCTCGTCAATATCTTCAAAAACACCATGCCAAGAAAAACGTCTAACATGGTGGCCAGCCCAAATCCCAGAACGCAAAGCTATCGAAAAATTGAGCGCTGTGGTCAAGAGAGGATTAGCATAGCACAAGCGAGCGCAAGTAACATGGAAGAGCTTTGGAGGCGAGTAGAATTATAATGGGGTAATATTCCAAGTCGGCCGCTGTGGTGTAGTGGTAAGCAGTGCGCGCTTCCACTCATCAGCACCTGGGTACAAGCCCTGGTCAAAGCAACATCGCAAAAAAAAATGGAAAAAGGTTTTTTCTTAACAGCGGTCGTCCCTCGGCAGGCAATGGCAAACCTCCGAGTGTATTTCTGCCATGAAAAACAGCTTCTCATAAAAATACA
>NW_016200513.1:0-2534 GCF_001687245.7 Rhagoletis zephyria | reverse complement strand
TACCCGGCGCAAGTATTAAATATATGTTTTTTCACCCTTCCGAAACCTTCCGCTAGATGGTAAGCCGAGGTGTATCAATTTTGAGTTTAATGTTCGGCTCCGCCCGAACTTAGACTTTCTTACTTGTTGTAATACGATTTGTTGTTGTTTGTAAACAAGAAAACTATTTTCATATTTTCAGGAAAGTGTTTTCCTTAAATTCAGGGAAAACTAAACCAAATGTTAGTATTTCATTAATTTTTTACTATTTGGCGACCAAGAAAACATTTATCCAACTTTCAGTAAAAAACTTCTCTCCGTGTAGCCTTATAATCTCATTACCAGTGTTTAGAAGACTTAAGTCGAAGTAGCAAAAGCCATAAAATTTTTCCTTCTCACTGCTTTGACTTATTGTAACTGTTAAAAATTACTTATTGCTTGTGCTTACGCTCCTGCACCTGCATAGATAAGCACGATGCGAGAAGCATAGAAAAAATTTCGAAACAAAATTTTTTTTTTCTCGAATTCAAAACTATCCTATCTTTTAAGTTGGAACCAACAATACACACCCACACCCACAATTTCGTTGAAATCGGTTAAGCGGTTTCGGAGGTTAGCGTAAACGAACACAGTGACACGGAATTTTTATATATTAAGATAATTAGTTCCAAAATTTATTTTAAAAATTCAGTGCCATATAGAATAAAAATGTGGGTACCAAATGAAAGAAAATAATCTTTAGAATAGAAAAATATTTAATTTTTTGGTTCGCATGGACGAATTGATGTTGGAAATGCAGTTTCGAATCTTTTTAATTTTTTGTACGCTAATAGAGTAGAACAGAATTCGAGGATATTATGTGTATATTAATCCATAAATAAATACTGCAAATTTCAAAGGATACTTACGTACAAAATTTT
The DNA here is from genome assembly GCF_001687245.7 of Rhagoletis zephyria. Classification (NCBI taxonomy): domain Eukaryota; kingdom Metazoa; phylum Arthropoda; class Insecta; order Diptera; family Tephritidae; genus Rhagoletis; species Rhagoletis zephyria. The sequence goes on along the minus strand of NW_016200513.1, from coordinate 1,635 downwards.
CAAAGGACATTTTCAATACTTGTTCGTCCTTGTGCACCAAAAAATTTAATATCTTTCAGTTCTGCAGAATTGTATCTGTTATTTGGTACACATATTGTTATTCCATAATGAAATCTTTGAAATTTTAAAGTCCTCAAAAAATCCTGACGCCAGAGAAAGACACTAAAAACGCAGTTTTACTATATTTGGCTCCCTTGATTTTTGCTTGATAATAAACATTATCATTTTTTTAATATTTTTATTGAGCTTTGTACCACGATTGTTTATTAGGAAAAATTGAAAAAGCAACAAAGTCTAAGCGGTAGAAGTTATAGCACTATTTCGGAGATCACCACATCTCCTCATCAGACTTCTTTTTNTTAACCACTGAGCTATGTACATCCCGTAAACTCTTGTTGCTAATTCATTTTCCTTATTCAACCAACTACTATCAAGTGCAGCTGATTTGCCGCTATTTAAACTCGACAGCGTGGTTGTTGTTGTCAATTCTATACATCCATTTGCTTATTTGCATTTTTGTATAGTTTCAAGCAGGCTCTTCCTAAACTATGTATTTTGTCAATGTTATTGTGGCTTGTTGACATTTTTATTTTTAATATTTTTATTGAGCTTTGTACCACGATTGTTTATTAGGAAAAATTGAAAAAGCAACAGTCTAAGTGGTAGAAGTTATAGTACTATTTCGGAGATCACCAACATCTACTCATCAGACTTCTTTTTTCTAGACTTCAGCAGGGATCGAACCTGCGAATTCGATGTTCAAAGTCAGAAGCGTTAACCACTGAGCTATGTACATCCCGTAAACTCTTGTTGCTAATTCATTTTCCTTATTCAACCAACTACTATCAAGTGCAGCTGATTTGCCGCTATTTAAACTCGACAGCGTGGTTGTTGTTGTCAATTCTATACATCCATTTGCTTATTTGCTTTTTTGTATAGTTTCAGGCAGGCTCTTCCTAAACTATGTTATTTGTCAATGTTATTGTGGCTTGTTAACATTTTTATTTTTTTTAATAATTAAACATTATCGTTATACCACTTATTGTTAAAACTTCTCTGGAACAAAACCTCAACATTTCAATGCATTTTTTTTTTAATTAACAGATACCGTTAATTTCTAGCTGTTGTTATCATTAACTCGATTTTTTTGAAAATTTGACTTATGCCACTTTCAAAATAAGCAGCTCAAATATTAAATAAAATATACGTGGAGTTTATTTCAATCCTTAATTATTTAAATCAAAGAAAACGAGTCTGTCATTACTCCTAGTAGACGTGAAATATAAGGTGACAGGTAATAAGATCAACGGAAATAAGGTCAATTGACATTACTACCTTTTTAAAAACGAAATAAAATCCATTGACATGATTTCTCTTTCAAACATTAAATTTGCTTAGCTTCGCGGCGACCCGCGTTAGCGCGCCACACCGCGCGCTCCGCGCTCGCGCCCCGCGTACCCCGCGCACCCATCGCGACCAGCGCGCACACCACGTCACGCTACGCCGTAATTTGTGTTTCAAAAGTGTGTGAAAACCAATCAATTAACTTATAAGATNGTAAACTCTTGTTGCTAATTTATTTTCCCTACTCAACCAACTACTATCAAGTGCAGCTGATTTGCCGCTATTTAAACT
>NW_016200512.1:0-2534 GCF_001687245.7 Rhagoletis zephyria | reverse complement strand
TGAGGAATGATCGCAAACATGTATACACACAATATACATATGTACATACATATATATATATGTATCTACAGTTTATATTTTCCAAGCTTTTTTCCACTGTGATTTTTTTTTCAAATCCCTTAATATCAAAAGTAACTTGAAGTTAACACACATATACATATACATATGCACATACATATTTTCTGAAGTTAAACTACCGTTGACGTAACGAAACATTTGCTTTTAACTAGAACGCGAAGTTTCAGCGTTCATTTTATCGAATATTAAAAATCGTTTGCATTCATAATTTCATGATTCGTCGAGCCGAAACTTCGTTATTCCGAAAGTTCGTTATACTGGACGTGCACGTGCATACATATTTATTCATTTCACTGGTTCAAAATTGTGAATAAAACGACAGGATAATTAATATAATCTTCTTAGCTTAAGGTTATATTTTACCTTTTTTTCTATCTTTATCCCTATCGGTCTAATATCGATAACATAATCGATAAAATATAGCTAACCAAATCGATAACAAAATCGGTAGCAAAATCGATACAATTATGGATAACCAAATCGGTAAAAAAACCGATAAAAATAAAAAAAACGCTAATAAAACCAATAAAAATTGATTAAAATATCGATAACAGAATCGATTATTATATCGATAAATATGTTCATAAGTATATCGATAACAATATCGTTTTTTATATCGATAAAAACACTGATAGAAATATCTATAAATATATCGATAACAAAATCGATTATTATGTCGATAATAATATCGATAAGTATATCGAAAAAAAGTTGGAAATTTTGATCAAATTTCGTTGAATTTTCCTTAATTTTGTATAGAGCTTGAAACCTTTGTTTATATAATTTCAGCATGATCCATATATTTATAAAAACAAATAAAACTTTAGCTTGCAAAATATTGTGAATATTTAAAAATTAAATTTGCTATTAAGTGTATATACATACAAATGTATCTACATATTGTTGCCTTAATATAGATAGGCCCTATCTCACATCGTCGCTGAAATGCACAAAGCCGTAACTAACTAAAATCTTTTATTGCATAAAACGATTTGGGGCCATATAATGCGATCAAATGCATCATAATCAATTAAAACGTAAATTTTCGATTTTAAGTTAGTTACGGCTTTTTGTATATCAGCGACGATGTCAGATAGGGCCTTTCTATATTAAGGTAACGATATGTAAGTATACCGTCTATACGTCTATGTGTACGCTCTTTGAACTTTGTAAGAGGATACAAGAAACATGCACATACATATGCACATGTATATTGTACATACTCGTTTATCAGGTACTGTCAAAGATTTAAGTCGCTTAGTCCATTTGATTCCAAATACATACTGCCAGCCCAATCACCTTACACATACCTAAATATGTATGTTCATTCATAGTATATATATATATATATGTAAATTAGTATGTACATATAAACACTGTGTACATAAACTTATCAAGAAACACAATATTCAGAGCAAAAAATAATAACCATGGCGTAGGGTTATGGCCATACATATCGTACGTTTCATAAAATAGAGATGTAATTCAAAATTTACGTTTTTTTGGAGTTTTCGTAATAGAGTTAGTAAGCTTGATGGGGAGCCTAACGGATTACTAAACTTTCCAAAAATGGCGAAGACATGTGTCTTTCCATCTGCCTTTTGGTTTACCAACTGTATGAATTGATCAAACTTTGAATGCGTTTTCCCACAAATTTTGAATTTTGAAATAATTCTATATATGTACGTACATATGTATTATTAAACGTGCGATATGTATTGGCAAAGTTTTTGATGATTTATTTACGGCATTGGATTTAGCTGCCCATTTCCTGTGATACATTTACTTTAGCAATTTTTTGCGTATTATATTAATTGTAGTACATACCTATCTTATTCCATTTTTTAAATTAGAATTCATTTGCATTTGCTTTTTGGCATAAGTAAACAAATAAATGAACATTTATTTGTGGTTGGCAATATGATTTGTGAGCGTATCGGTGAATGCCAAATCAGCACAAGTTAATGGTAGATTTTTTTAGCGATTTAGAAAGTGATTCCACGTAACTGTTTACATACATATGTACTTATATATGTATATAGGTAGAAATACATATGAACATTTTTAAATAAGAGCGTAAAAGATTATTTTCAAAGGAATTAAATTTGCCGGCAGACAGGTAATAAGTACCCCATGATTCATCTGTAGGCTGTATGTACTGGTATGAAAAAATTGTGCGCTAAAAGATTTTAGGTAATTGCTTTCTCATGATAGTTGAAATAAATCGGAATACTTTAATTACATTGAATAATTCAATTCAATTGCATGAATTTCTACATAAAGTAAATTTAACCAGTTTAACTCATTGAAATGTGTCGGAATTTGTGCCTTGCACTGCAAATAAATTTGTTCCGCATGCCGAGAGAGGCGATTTGTTTGGTTTGCCCATCTATGCAGCAGTTCTTGTTGCTCATTTTTATACCCGAGCGCACTTGTGCACAAGGGTATTATAACTT
>NW_016200511.1:0-2534 GCF_001687245.7 Rhagoletis zephyria | reverse complement strand
TTCTTAAAGTAAATTAAAATTGACTTTTCCTCTCTTAATTGCGCTTGAAAAATTTTTCCGCAGGCAATTTTTTTCTGTTGTGGTTACCTTAAGCTTAACATCATATGCATCGTTGCTAGGAGCTTGCTACATGCCTTTCAGCCTGTCCGTAAACAAAGCGGCATTTGTGTCCTACAGGTGGCTTTTTGTTTACTGCGGTGCATGGAGAAGTAGAAATGTCATCGCTTTTGTTTCATTTATCCGGTTTGGGCTTAACGGCTAGTAGGAAATGAAGGCTGATGGTGTTGCGCTAAATTAAGAGGTGTTATTCCCATAAAGTATGCTATCTGAGATTAGACAAAATTTAAAAATAACAAAATTAAATAAAATAACAAAATTAAAAAAAAGAAGTAAGAGGCTTTATACCTTTCATGAACATCAGAAAATTTAGTTTAACAGATTACTGCATTTGAAATTATTGGGAGCTAAACAAATTTTTTATATCCACAGCATGCATAGATAGAGGACTTACGTATGTACATATATAAAAAGTAATATCTAAAAAATCAGTGGTATGGAAGATATACCTTATAAAGCACCAATCTAAACTATAGTTTATAGCAACACGATCTTTGTCATTTTCACTTTAAGTATTCTATGCGACAGTGCGAAATTTCATGTTCCCAGCTACATAAATGGAAGAGTTATAACGTAAAATCTCGTATCTGAACAATCAGTTGTATGGGAGCTATATGTAATAGTGACCTGATCTTTGTCATTTTCACTGTAAGTATTCTGTTGACAATGGGTGAAAACAGTGCGAAATTTCAAGTCCCTAGCTACATAAATGGAGGAGTTATAACGAAAAATCTCATATCTGAACAATCAGTTGTATGAGAGCTATATGTTATAGTGGTCCGATTCTTCCGGTTCCGACAAATGATTAATACATTATAAAAATACACTCACTTACCAAATTTCCCTCGGATATCTTGAAAACTGAGAGACTAGATTGCATACAAACACTATTACTATTATTGAAAGTCTCCTTAAGAGAACATGAAGTTTATGATCGAAAAATATTTATTTTTAAGAATTCTATACCATTTCTACAAAAGTTTTTGTTCCATATAAAAATACATAGAAAACTTTGAGCGCTTTGAGCGACCTCTAAATATTTATTGATTTCGAAAAAATAGGGGTGTACTTTTTTCGATATAGAACAATCCTAGGGGATGAGAGCATTACAATTCCGACTTTGGACCACCCTAGTGTATACATACATATATATTTGCTCCATTAAATTAATAAGATAAAAGTTTTGTATTACGAAAAAACCTTGCAACCTTTAAATTCTCAAAAATGCCTTTCATTTGATATCCATATTAAATTCTTTTAGTTAAAATATGTAAAAAAGAAAATAAGTGGCGTTCGATCCCTGGTCGGGCCAACATCTAAACTAGAAAAGCTGAATGAACACTTTTATACGTTTTTTCATACGTTTATTTATGAAGCTACCTAAATTAAGCTCTGGTAGTTACAGCACTTTGAAAGCTCCTGCACTGTGCTGTTGCAATTTAATCATCGTCCCTCTACTGGCAGTTGCTCCAGTAAATTAGGTTAAGGCATACATTTTGCCGCTTTGCCACGTTTTTAAACCACTTGGGGGTTATTTGACACACACAAGCCAAGGAAAAGTTAAAAACTACCCTTAAAGGGGGAATATTAATCAGCCACCCTCCTGTAAGCGTATAATTTCATGCCAGTATAACAGTTTTACATTGAATGGATAAAAAATAACGGTACGAAAAGAAGACGGATATTTTCGACGTTTGTATTTAGGGACATCAAGCGACAAATCTGTTAAAGGAGTTTAGAAAATGGTCTTTCTGCTTGAAAATATTTTCTGAGTTTGCGTCTGTACTACAGAACAATCCGGCGAGTCGTTGAAAATTTCCTTCTTATTTAATACCAATTCTTGCGGTATTAAAGGTGGGTGCCTGGGAAATATTTCCCCTTTAAGGGTAGCTTTTAACTTTTCATTGACTTGTGTCCAATAACTCCAAAAGGTGTAAAAGGGTGCTAAAGCGCTAAAATGTATGCTTTATTCTGATTTCTTTGAGCAATTCCAGTAGAGGGATGAAGATTAAATTGCAACTGCAGAGTGCTGAAGCTTTCACAGGGCTGTAGCTACATATGTCACTACTAGTCTGTTCCTTTGAACTTCGGAATAAAACCTGTGGAACTGTCAAACTACAATTTTACTCTCTCAAGTGAGAGTAAAAGGAGAACAGATGCAGAAGTGCACGGGAACGCAAAAAGCACTATTTCCTGTAAAAACGTCAGTCGGTTTGTTTACATGTCATTTGAACAACACTGATTTAGCTGAAATATCACTAACTAATTATTAAAATCTATACATATTCAAATATTTCGTTGTTTACTTCCATTTTTTTTTTACAAATATAAGGTTATTTGCTTTCACCGCTTACTGTTTTTGTTTGCACAGGCAAATCAGCTGATCGTTTGACACTTTTCATGAACTTACAGGAAAA
>NW_016200510.1:0-2534 GCF_001687245.7 Rhagoletis zephyria | reverse complement strand
TAATTTAATTTAATTAATAATTAATCATTAATTGATTATTTTATTTTTTCGCCATCCTTACATTCGACTATAGACGTAACCGTGTGGCCAATTTAAAGAAGTATTTGGCGATACTCAACAGAAATTCGGACGAGTTTTTGTGACGTTTCGTAACCGCGCCCCCGATATGAATCCATTATAATGCACTGGCGACCAAGGTACAGTCAACGCAGTGTATTTGTGCATATGAACTAAAGAAGGGCACAGTGGGTCTGTCCGCCAACAAAGTAAAGCCAACATTCACATCGGTCATATTCTCCAGTTTGTGTCCATTACGATGATTTCCTATTTCCAAATTGAAAGAAGTGGTTGGGTGGTAGGAGATTTTGGCCTCACCAAGCTACAACAACTGGCATTATGCATAACGGGAGCAATTAAGTAGTAAACCCGCATGGCGTTAAAATGCCAAAATTCTTGCTCAAGAACTTGCAGATTTTAGGAGAAATTTTCTAAAATTTGCGAAAAATTTTTTGCAAACCAATTCAAAATTTATGGCGTGACTAAAGCTTCCTAAATCTCTATACCTTACATAGTCGCGATTGGCGATTCGTGCTGGTCGAACTGAGGAAGAATAAAAAGGGCACGCAGCTACTGAACGACTGAGACAGGGAACGTGATCTACATCGTCAAATGAGAAGTGTCGTAAGTGCGCAATTGCATCGAGAGAGGCGAATAATAAGGTAGGAAATCAGTAGCCTACCTTTTAGTTAGGAAACTTACACAATTTTTTTTTAGAGTGAAAATTTAAATTAAATTAAATTAAATTAATTAATTAAATTTAATTTAAATTAAAGCCTACTGAGAATTTTGTTTTCCTTGAGTAGTTCATTTGTATTTAATCTCGACCGAAACACCTTTTTACGTTTTTGCATTCTGGTGTTGTTTGAAAAATGCATAACCACTAAGCCCTTTGAGACTTCATCTCAGAAAAAAATTTATCAAGAAAAAATTCTTGAGTCCTTTTATTTGAAATGGTTTGGTCAAAACCAATTTAGATTTATGGAAAATAATTTCTAAAATCGAAAATCGCCGTCATTTCCAAAGACAATTTGTATGAAAATTTTTAGCTATCTATCTGAAAGAGGGATTTATTACCATTCATTCCAAGATATTTCAGTTTTGTAATTAGAGCAAAACATAGTAGACTTAGAATGAATTTTCTTGACCCAACTTTTTAATTTTTAAGTCCTCTTCTATTCAGTTTTAGTGCAATTAGACTGAAATTGAGCCAAATCGAAGAAGCGGTTTAAAAAGGTTTTAACTTTAACATATTTATATTGCAATAAATTATACACAATGTTTAATATTATCCCGGCGGCATGATCTCCCATGAACATCAAAGAATTCAAATTACCATATTCGAAGCAATGGAACCAAAACCGCGGAAGAAACGTAAGCTCCAAATGTTTTTATTTGTCGTTTTTTTCCACAAACAAAAAGCTTCTTCATATTCATCAACTGTAAATGGTACGGCAAAGAATTTACAAGGCAAACAAACACACCAAAAAAATAGCTCAAAGTGGACCATCCATTCTCGAGAGCATGGCTATAGCAATGTAAGAAGTAATCCACGCTTTGCCTCATTTGATGGTTTGAACCCGTAAATCTGCCACTGAATAAAAGCAAAGTTAAAAACAAGTAATTCAAAAACAATTTTTTTAGAGACAAGCTTTTATTAGTGGTTAAAAAAACCAACCCCTGTACCACCTAACGGCTAAATATTTTGTGTACTTATGCCTTCTCATGTAGGTTATCCGTCCAAATAACTAAGTCAATTAAAGCCTGGAGTGACTTTGAGTTGCAACTTCGTATTGCAATTTTGTGTTGCAAGTTTGTAGACCAGAAAAAAAAATTAGTAACAATCTTAAAAAATAACTTATAATAACATGTCAGAACATAAAATTGAGGGCGAAAAAATCTCTAAATTGCCGCAGCGGTCCCTTGCGTAAAGGAAAAGCATCGACGACGATCGTCGCTGCTGCTTTTGGTGATGTAGTAACAGCAATTTGCATAATGCTATGTACTTTTGGCTTTGTTAAGGATATGGGATGCACTTATACAANTACGCTTAGAAGAGTAGTGGCTTGTTGTTGTTGCTAGTGTTGCTATGCAACTAGGAAGTGCCAGTTAGAAGGCAAGTGAGTGCAACAGAAATGAGCGCAAAGAAAATTGTAAAGTAAATTGTATGTATGTGGTGGAAAAAAGCGCACACACAATAAAATGTTGCACTCCAAGGCCCAACGCGTACTCGAAAAGTTGCAATGCAGTTGCCTGTGAGTCATGGCGATGCATGCGGCTTTCAGAATGCGGGGCGGCGATGTGTGCCGCGTTGCCTGCGAAGGCAGAAGAAAAATGTGCTCTAATGACGCTACAACTGTGTCACATTTATTGAAACAACAGCAAAGTACTTGCAACATTGTAGCTGCAAACATTTTTCTGTTCTTAGTTTTTTTTTATTTTGCTTGGGTTTTGTTTTGCCGATTACACCCGTGTGA
>NW_016200509.1:0-2535 GCF_001687245.7 Rhagoletis zephyria | reverse complement strand
GTATGCTCTACGGAAATTTTTAAATAACATACTTTCTTTATCGCTGCAAGTATTTTATGTCAGTATAAAAGCATGCAATTTTCCGGAAGTTATGTAGACCAGTGATGAAATTGATGGATCCAAAAGTACATTATACTTTTTTGGTACATTTTGGATTCCAAAAGTACATTGGTACTACATCGACATTTTTGATACAATTTTGTCAAAGCATTACGACAAATTGTGTAGAAATACGACTAGTGGATTAAAATGCAGTCATATTTTTCCAACTTTATACAAGTAAATGCGTGGTGTTTATTAAAAACGAAAGACTTTTTAAAATCATCAAACAGTTGCTGTTATAATATAAGCAACTGTTTCTTTGTAAAATTTTTGTGCTACTCGCACTTAATAAACATATTTGTATGATTTTGTTGATTAACTTGAATTATTGATTTGTACTGGAAACTTGGGGTTTTCATGGCCTTTTTAAACTATGCATATGTACAAGTACATATAACGTTTCGCACCCAAGTCCACGGACGAAATTTTTCCAGATTTTTGGTGCAGTACACATTGGCCGAACCAAAAAAATGGTCTAACTAAAGCAGAGTGATTAATTAATGCCGATAAGATTAAAAGGGTATTTAAAATTAACGAGTAAGTCTTAATATTTCCGGAAAGTCACCCTGTTTTTTATACAAAAAACACTACAAATAAGATAATTACTAACGCCTATTTATTGCTTCAGGGGTTTCAATGCTTTCCTTGATTTTATATTTTCGTGAAATTAGACTCTTAGAAAAAAAAATTGAAATATTTCCAGAACGTCACTTTTAGGTGGAAAAGGATTTGTTATTTAAATCGCTTGTTTCTCCAAAAGTGTTCAAATGACATATATGGGAAGTTGTTACTGAAGAAAGATTAAACAAAAAGCCTGCCTTCTCAAGAAAAACGTCACGTTAATGTCATGAAGAAGGCGGAAAAAACCTCCAACATTGGCTTATCTGATAAATGAGTATAAAAGTGGTATGCAAATGTTACATTCTGGAAAAAATGTTACAAAAATGCAAAAATAAGAACAAAAATTAATTTTTGAAGAGCCTGAAAGCAGTTGTATTCACGTCAGTGAACGATTTTAGAGGAAAAGATTATCAATCTTAAAAAAAATATATAAAATACCTGTAATGAACACTTTGTTTGGAAATTACCCGTATACATATGTACATATGTCTGGTCTTTTAAATTTTGGTACTTTTTCGGCAAATTTAGTATATTCTTTTTGTCCATTTGGTACAAAAATTAAAAAATCATTTATCATCCCTGATGTAGACGGTTGAAAAGGCCGAATTTCCAATCCGCTCTATACTTTTTGGGTTACTCCGTAACTTGATATCTCCTGGGTGGTCGAAAAGGCCGAGTTTCCGATCCACCCAGTCGCGCTTTCGTGACGGTTGGAAAGGTCTATTTTCCAATCCGCTCATTTATTGTTTATTATCTAAGGGTTTTAATGTACTTTAGGTAGTCGGAAAGGCCGAGTTTCCGATCCACGCTATTGTTGATACATCACTATCTTGTAGGCTGCGTTCTACAATAGTCATATAGCAGCCGCTTGAAAAGAGTGATAGTATCACAATTTTTTATAGCCTCTGGTAATTCATTGAAGCACTTTAAGCCTTTATAAAAAATATTTTTTGTTGTCCCCATCCGTTCTATACTTCGGGATTCTGAAGCTGTTATTCTCTCTCAACAAATACGTATGGGTCTCATTTATATATCGGAGATTATCGCTAAGATAATCCGGCAGGTTGACCTTCTTAATATTGTACACAAATTACATAGCGTGGTAAAAAACTTGTTGCATCACGATTAACCAATTCAAGGTTTCAAGCATACATCTTGTTGCTGTGTCGTACGGTTTGTAGAGGATAAATCTCATCGCTCGGTTTTGCATTTTTTGCAGCTAAGGCCAATTTTTTTTTAGCAATCTTGTTCACTGTATACTCTACGTGCTCATCAAGCTTTAGTTTGTTGCATATGTATATTCCTAGGTACTTGGCACTTTTCATCTCTTCGATATTTTCAAGAACGATGGAATACAAGATTGCGCATTCCCACAGAATGACATTTGTGGCCATGGGCGTAGCTAGGTAGGGGCAGGGGGGTGCTCGAGCCCCCCGAACTTTCAAATTTTCCTTATATATATATAAAATAGTACCCTGAAATGCCAGCTTAATAGGGTCGATAACCCCCCTCCCCCCGCCCCCCCTAAATTTCATTCTGGCTACGCCGATGTTTGTGGCAATGGGTAAACAAAGAATATGGCGAAGAACAATGAGTTGACAGCTGTGAATTTGCAGTGAGAAAACGTGTTTTCTTCACGATTCACCAATTTCTCAAGCCGTCTTTGAATATAGCAAATTAAACACAACGTTAACAAAAAATATACAACCACTCTTGAAATGTGTTCAAAAGAATAGATCGTATTAATTAACTATTTAGAATTGTTGTGTTTGTATTGCAGGTGCCGAAAAAGTGATAATATCTTGTCGCAGC
>NW_016200508.1:0-2535 GCF_001687245.7 Rhagoletis zephyria | reverse complement strand
CACCCGACCATGCCGATGATCAAGCTGCAGAGCAGTGATGAGGAGATCTTCGAGGTGGACGTCGATGTGGCCCGCATGTCCGTCACCCTGCGCACCATGCTGGACGACCTGGGCATCGAGGAGGACGACGGCGAGCCCATTCCGGTGCAGAACGTCAACAGCTCCATTCTCCGCAAGGTGATCCAGTGGGCGACGTACCACAAGAACGATCCGCCCACCCCGGAGGATGATGACACGCGCGAGAAGCGCACTGACGACATCTCCTCCTGGGATGCCGACTTCCTCAANCAAGGTGATCCAGTGGGCGACGTACCACAAGAACGATCCGCCCACCCCGGAGGATGATGACACGCGCGAGAAGCGCACTGACGACATCTCCTCCTGGGATGCTGACTTCCTCAAGGTCGACCAGGGCACGCTCTTCGAGATCATCCTCGCCGGTACGTCTTTTGTTTAACCCTCAGCCTTTTTAGAAACGTTTTCTAACAGTGATGTCTTGTTNAGGTCGACCAGGGCACGCTCTTCGAGATCATCCTCGCCGGTACGTCTTTTCTTTAGCTTCAGCTTTTTTAGAAACGTTTTCTAACAACGATGATGTCTTACTTGATTGTTTGTTTGCTTGCAGCCAACTACTTGGACATCAAGGGACTCCTGGACGTCACCTGCAAGACCGTGGCGAACATGATCCGCGGCAAGACCCCGGAGGAGATCCGCAAGACGTTCAACATTAAGAACGACTTTACTCCTCAGGTATGGCATTCTACTATTTAAAGAAGTATAAATGGGACAGCTCTTTCTAACCTATTCTACTTTTTCGCCTTGCAGGAAGAAGAGCAGATCCGCCGAGAGAATGAGTGGTGCGAGGAGAAGTAACCGGGGGAAGCAGCAACCGAGTTGCAAAGTTTAGGGCAGTTTGGCCGAGAATGTTCACGTTTGGGCTGGGCGATCCCACTGTGTTGTCACCTGTTTCGCTCCTCGACGGCAACTTTCCGGTCAACTTCGATCTCCCTCTTTCTTTCTCTTTATCTGTCTCTCTCTCTCTCTCTACTATCGCCCGATTTATTTGTCCTGACTGCTTTTTACTTCTACTCCCATTTCTCACATTGTACCACAGGCGTTCACAGAAGCTCGATCGAGCGACTCTTCAGCTATGTCTCTCCTCCATCTCTCTTTCAAAAACTCCTGATTAGACACATTTCGCACACACACNCATTTCTCACATTGTACCACAGGCGTTCACAGAAGCTCGATCGAGCGGCTCTTCAGCTATGTCTCTCCTCCATCTCCTTCAAAAACTCCTGATTAGACACATTTCGCACACACACACATACACACCGTTCAGGCAAAACTTGCCGGTTTGCTAAAGCACCACCACCTTGCAGGCTTCTATTTTTCTTATTCTCTTCAATTTTCCTCTCTATCTCTATTTTAATCCACACCACACATGTAGAGGTTCGAAACACCAAGAACAAAAANCACACATACACACCGTTCAGGCAAAACTTGCCGGTTTGCTAAAGCACCACTACCTTGCAGGCTTCTATTTTTCTTATTCTCTTCAACTTTCCTCTCTATCTCTATTTTAATCCCCACCACACATGTAGAGGTTCGAAACACCAAGAACAATGACACCACCACCACCATTTTCCTGATGAACTTCCTTTAAAAATAATAAACTTGTTGTAATCTAATCAATAAAGAAAGAATGTGGTTTAATTAGGAAAATCACGATTTAACAGCTTTTCTACGGCTACTTTGTACAGAAGAGATTGAGAATAAAGAGAATAGAATAGAATAGAGCTTTTCAGAATCGGTTGAAGAAACTCTTGACGCCCACCGCACCGCCGGTCACCTTGTTCTCCAGGTGGCGGATGTGCTCGTTGTGCTTCAGGTATTTGTTGCGCGCCTGGTCACGCAGAAAGATCTCCCGCGCGTACACCTTCGGCATGGTCCACTTCTCCGCGGCCATCAGCTGGTCGAAGACCTTGTCCTTGCGGACGTAGGGCGTCTCCGAGCCGTAGTAGAACTTCTTCACCTTTCGGAGGATCAGATTGAAGATGTTGCCGCCCTCCAGGCCAGAGGAAGAGGACAGCGGACGAGCCACTACGAGACTGCGGAAAAGGGGAAAGAAAGAATTAGAATGAGACACAAATACTCTAAAACCACAGAGAACTCCTCAACTTACCACTGGCCAGTGGACTGCACTTTTCGCGCAACTTTGAACATCTTGGGTGGTCTTGTGAGGACCAGAAAAGTGGTTCAAGATGGGTGAAAGGAGGATGTAAACAAAAGCCTTTTCTTGAGGTCAAAACGAAGGCGATTTTTAGAAGCTGTATGCACACAACGTTAAAATAGCCCACAAATTCAGCGTCTGGTTGAACCAGACGAAAAACGACTGAATGCGAACCAGAGAATCCAACTGAATTGTGGCCAAACAAAACGATGCCTTATCTCAATTCTTCATCTGATAAAGACTGATCAAGAACTGTACTGAGATCAAATCAACAAAAGCTGATCATCAGGTGCACCTGTGTG
>NW_016200507.1:0-2535 GCF_001687245.7 Rhagoletis zephyria | reverse complement strand
AGTTAAATGGATGACTAGCTATAGATCGCTAGATCATAGTCGCCACTGGTTGCTGGTTGCTTGTTGGTCTCCTGCTTAGCTTTGTTTGATTATACCACTTGCAACATTTATTATTTCTGTTACGTCTTTGGCGCATTGAATGAATGGATGATGTTGCACGCGCTGTGTTGCTGACATTTATGGTCGCCCAGCTGAGTTGTATACAATGTCAGGTCAGTATATGAGTGGAAATAGCAGTTTGTGCGTTGGTAATATGATTAGCTGAGTTACAACAATGATTTGCTGTCCAATTGGAGCGGTCTCGGTTTTAATCTAAATAATGACGCGTAATAAGTGAGCTTTGAGCGCAATTTTTTTCTTAATTAAATAGCAAATGAGATTAATTATATAATTGAAGAAAATTGGTATTTAGTGAGCGTGTGTGTGATGGACTTTTTTTTATCGATGCATGAAAATTTGTATTCTTATGGCCTTATTCATAAAAAATAAAGTAGCTTTATAAAAGGTTTATAAATTGAAAAATGTATGAAAACGTCAATTTATAAAGCTCTTTAAGCTTACTTTATTTTTTATGAATAGGGTCATTAGTTTTTACAAATTTCAGCTAGAATTCTATGATTTTGTAAACCGCATTAATTTCGCACATAAACTTTATTATGTTACCTATAGCTGGGTTAGGTGAGGGTCAGTCTTGGGAGAAACTTATTTCGATATTTCTGATGTTGTTAATTCTACCACCATTTGCATAGTAGATATTCCTGGAATGTCAACTGCAATTAATTCATCAGATGGAAAATCGCTGGGTGCTTAAACCAAAGCCCAGCATGCATATATCTGATGCCTACCCCAAATAGATCCTAGCTGAGATACTTAAACCTTTGCCGGCCGAAAGTAGGACAGCTGAGAAAATGTAGTAAACAACTCTGCTTGAAATACGCTGCAGAAATCCGTTAGCTTCTTCTTGAAACAAACAAAAATTTTCCGATATAACATACCCCTTCCGTCTCTACTGTCCAACTTTAAGTGGGAAGTCTAATTTATATACCAACGATTTTCGAATGCTCATACGTCGGGTTAAAGGAGAAACCAGTGCTTCTTAGCTTCCTTGCGGATCAGAATTCGTTAACTTTACCCGTAATTTCGATGGGTACCTCGCTAAACACTGCGTCAAGCGTTAAAGTAGGAGTGGCTCGGAGCACTCTGTTGATTTCATCGATGGCGGCCTTTTGCATGCGCTCTAACTTTTTAACTAATCTAAACTTCTTTGGAGAGTAGCCCTATCCCATGCGGTACTCAGGTATGCAGGTATAGCCTGAGTAGCTAAGAATGTTCAGCAGATGATCATGCCTGCGATAAGCGTAACTAAGTTCCTCATGACTCTGATCTGAGCATTTGTTTCTACTATATTTACCCACCTTATTGAAATATCCCTCAAAATACGCCTCTGCATCTTTGACAATTCAAAGGCATATTTCGCTGATGTTCCCTTCAAGTGCGCCGAGAAAGACTCAATCGCCTACGAGGACCAAATGTATTGATCGAATAAATAAATAGTTTTTCGGAAAATGTCCGGGTTTTTTATATTTTACAACGCTTTTATCAACTTGCAATGTTGTGTTCCAGAAGCTTTCAATGTTGTGGATCCAGAAACTTTCAATAGGGCTATTCGCGATCCGGTGCAAATGGCCTAGCATCATTGCATTGCAAATTTGTATTGCAAATTATTTGCAATACACAAACAAAATACACGCATTTGCATTTGTCATGGCTTGGCAAATTTGCAATACCGAAAATCCATAGCATAAAAATGCAATGCATTGCATTCATAAAGAAAACTAAAGCTGATGCACAAAAATTGTTTTGCAAAAGCTTTACCATGACAGTTTAATAAAGGTCGCTCACAATCCGTAGCATATTTCTGCAATTGCATAAATTTGTCAGCTCTTATGCACCGAATCGCGAATAGCCCTAATGTTGTGTTCCGACACCAAAGCAAAGCTTTGAAAAGCTCCTATAAAAAAGCATAGTGAATAGGGCGAGGTAGATGACATCTAGATGTCGCCCTATGTACTACGTTTGCTACACCGGAAATAGACGACACGCCGTTTCTTTAAATAAAATTAGTCTGACTATTGTCAACTAAATCGAATGCTTTGTAAGTGAAGTGACTTGTGGACCACTTGAGGTATAGGTGGACCAGTTGGTAACCACTTTGGGACCAGTTGGTAACCACTTTGGGACCAGTTGGTAACTAGTTCGTGGGACCAGTTGGTAACCAGTCGGGGACCAGTCCGGGAACCTGTTGGCAACCAGTTTGGGACTAGTCCGAAACTACTTACCTTCGGTCCAGTTGGGGACCAGTTGGTCTTTTTAAGCTCCTGTAGCCGTTTTAAGGGTAATTCTTGGGCTCCTGCACTGCCGCTCGGGGTTTCTGCCTTCTACGGTGGTAATTTTGGGCCGGGTTGCCTGTTTTGGCGGATTGTTGTGCTGTGTGCCGCGTATTACGTGTACCGGGTACCACTTTCTCGAGCGAAT
>NW_016200506.1:271-2535 GCF_001687245.7 Rhagoletis zephyria | reverse complement strand
TCGCTTAGGCGGTTACAGCGCCAAATAAGAAGAAGAAGAAGAAGAAGTAAAGTGGATTAAAAGCTTGTATTAAAAGCTAGCGGCATTCGGGGACTCGATAATCACCCCTCAGTGGAAATTAATAGAGGCAAAAGGTGCCGTCACATTCCTTCCGGCAAATCCCCAGCCATGTTGTTGCGTAGAATAAAGAATTTGTGAACATTTGGCAGCAATTGAGTCACCATAAGCCGGTAATACAAAATCATTACACGTAAGTCAGCCACTTTCTTGCCACCATCCATTGGAAACGAGCTATCCATCAACCATAAATAAAGATTCCTGTTTGGACCGACAAACCAAGGTCAAGCTAATCATTATTTAAAACCCTATAGTCTACACAAAACCTATAAGTACTATCTTTCTTCCTAATCATGACTACGGGGGACGCGCAAGGACTATGCGACTTTTCAATTACTCTCTTATCGAGCATGTCTTTTAAGTGCTCGTCTATACGCGACTGTATGATGGGAGACACCGGGTAATACCTCTGATTCACGGGGTCGACTTTTTCTTTTACCCTAATCCGATGGTCAACAAGGTGGGTTCGACCTAACACTTCTGGGAACAACCTTCNACCTATCTTTCTTCCTAATCATGACTACGGAGGACGCCCAAGGACTATGCGACTTTTCATTTACTCTCTTATCGAGCATGTCTTTTAAGTGCTCGTCTATACGCGACTGTATGATGGGAGACACCGGGTAATACCTCTGATTCACAGGTTCGACTTTTTCTTTTACCCTAATCCGATGGTCAACAAGGTGGGTTCGACCTAACACTTCTGGGAACAACCTTCTATATCATCGATTGAAATTTTCCAATCAAAGTGCGGAAATACTGTGGTCAATTTGTGTACCATCTTCTGACAGAGCAAAAGTCATCGATTAAAATCATAACCAACATTCGCATCAGGGTGTTTGGAAAACTTATAGACGTATCTCACAACGCTATTACTGGCCAAACATGTATGAGTCCGTTTACCAGTACGTTCGGCAATGTGAACTATGCCACGGCATTAAACCAAGTAAGGAGAGAACCAAAAGACCTCACGGCGAATATAGAGAACCAAAACGACCGGGTAGGCAATTATCGATTGACTTCGCTGCCCATGTCTAAAAATCGTAACCAATGGATCTTCGTAGCCATCGACTGTTACTCGCGATATGTCTGGGCGCAGCCCATGAAAAATGCAAACGCCATATCCGTAGTCAATTATCTTCGANATGCCACGGCATTAAACCAAGTAAGGAGAGAACCAAAAGACCTCACGGCGAATATAAAGAACCAAAACGACCGGGTAGGCAATTATCGATTGACTTCGCTGCCCATGTCTAAAAATCGTAACCAATGGATCTTCGTAGCCATCGACTGTTACTCGCGATATGTCTGGGCGCAGCCCATGAAAAATGCAAACGCCATATCCGTAGTCAATTATCTTCGATATATATTCACGGTGAATGCCTGCCCCTAACTCATTATATCAGATAATGGTACCCAATTCATCAGTCAAACTTTCGTAAAGCTTTGCGCCGATTATAACATCAAACACATGAAAACGCCTTTGTACCATCCACAAGCCAATCAGGTCGAGGCGACAAACAAAAGCATTAAACTTGGATTACGTGCTCACATGGCTGACCTTCTTGAAGATTCCCCCTGAGAAAACCATCTGTCTCATGTTATTCATGATATCAACACTTCAGTGCATTCAGCCATGGGCTACACGCCATATTTCCTGCCCACTGGTCGTGAATATGTGAAAGATGGAAACGAATATAAATTATTATTGGATGTAAATCCATACCNTGGATTACGTGCTCACATGGCTGACCTTCTTGAAGATTCCCCCTGAGAAAACCATCTGTCTCATGTTATTCATGATACTAACACTTCAGTGCATTCAGCCATGGGCTACACGCCATATTTCCTGCCCACTGGTCGTGAATATGTGAAAGATGGAAACGAATATAAATTATTATTGGATGTAAATCCATACCATACACAGGATGTGGAAGAGCGTAAAGTTCTGGCTGATGAAATTCGAGACAAACAGTTCGAACAATATCAACAAACCGCACAATTGTCATTTACCCGCAAAAGAGAATGCCACTTCGAGATAGGCTCGGAAATGTACATTCCCAATCCTAAACAGTCCGTGGTCGGAGAGAGCTATGCACAAAAACTAGCCCCACCAAAAATTAGAGCCTATGTTTCACGGAAACTGG
>NW_016200506.1:0-184 GCF_001687245.7 Rhagoletis zephyria | reverse complement strand
TGCTTGGCAATTATTCCGCCGATTTAATCACAACACGTTAACTCATTCAGTACATTCGCCTTCTCAAGAATTTCGATGAATATATGGCGGGGCTCCATACTTGCTAGTAAGCTATTTGCAAATAAAAATAATTGCTAAAGACCTAACTTACTGTTTATCCTACGTGGAAATAGGTAGGCAGTTA
>NW_016200505.1:0-2535 GCF_001687245.7 Rhagoletis zephyria | reverse complement strand
TCACCCTGTGTCTTCTCTGTCTCTGTGTGTCATTACCCATTTCTCTCACACTACTCAAAAGCAATGATAATTTATGATCACTCAATTTGGCCAATTGTGAGAAGAGAAGAAGAGGGTTCTACTTCTTCATCTTCTCCTTCATTTTTCCTTGCTAATATTCACATTCTATCTACTTTTTCTGAGGCTTTTGCGACACCGTCACTCTCTTTCTACTCTGTACCACTTTTTTCATTATTTACTTTCCTCTTGTACTCAGCAAGTTTTCTTTCTCTCTTTTTCCCATCGTGTACCACTCTCTTCTCGATATGTAAATGAGACACTGGCACACATTTGGCGAGCACCCATACTACAACACACACACACACACTGTCAGTCCATTCTGGCGATTACCATTAACGAGCAGTCGAACTAGCACTTGCACTTGCACTTTCAGCAAAAGCAGCAGTAACAGCACCAGCACAGGCACCAGCAGTTTCAATGTGTGTGTTAATGTCTATCGAGTATTAGATAGTCAAATGGCCTCGCCTTTACAGGACGATTAACAGACGGGCGGTGTTTGGAAAGTGCGCTGCTGCACCGATTGCCTGTCGATTTTTATTTGCCCACAGTCCAGAGAATCTAGTGCCTCTCATTGAAAGGCAGACACAGGATTTTGAGTTCTTGCTGTGGTAGTTTTCTCTTGAATTTTATAACTCCCAAGAATATTATGTGTTTCGTTGGTAACTGCAAACTTTCGATTAAGACTTGTGTGTTAGTGTAAATTTTTTTACTTTTTTTAAACATTTGCTTGTTTTCATTTAAACCTGGAGCTGTTGAACAAACAGTTGCAAAGTAATGCTATGCTGTTGAGTAAAAGCCTTTGTCGACTGTGACTATAATATTTATTTTGATTGTGTAAATTTTGTTTTTAACAGAGTTACTGTCTGCATTTTCCAGCTAAATAAAAAAGAACTAGATATTGGAAAACTTCCCTTGTGCAAGTTTTGCAGTGCACACTCATTTTTAAAAAGCAAACATTTAAAAAATAAAAATTTGTCTTCATTTAGAGCCAAAACATGAAGACATTCTCCCATCCTCCCCTTAAGTATTGCAATTAATTACCGCCAAATTGGTTTCATGTAATTTGGGAACACTCTTGTTGGTTTTTACAAACACACACTGACAGACAGGCATCTACACGCAGCAGTGCCCAGTGAAAAACAGAGACACCATGGCCGCACACAAACACTGCCGGCTGTACTCGCTCCATTGGGCGTCAGAGGCGGCCTGCCAGGCAATTGTTTGTCTGTTCATTAGCAGCAAATGAGGGTGAGAGAGCAAGAGAGAACGAGAGCTTCTAAGCAGCCTGGCACTCTCGCTCTCTCTTTCTCCCGGTCATCCGTTGGGCTCTATTAATGAATTGGCTGGGCGCCATTGTTTTGCAAATTGATTTTTCTTTCCTGCCTTCCACACTGCACTGTACAATGTGCCTGGCTCAGGAGGGTGTCACTGGGCTGCAGCAGTGCTCCACCACACCAAATGGCACTAACTACTTTGCTGTCGTACAATGTGTGTGTGTGTGAACATGGCCACATTTACTGCATTTGATAATTTTCATGGTCAAACGTGTGTGTGTGTGTGTGTGTGTGTTCCTTGCAGCACCCAGAAAATGAAAACACACACACCACACACTGAAATGTACTGAGAAGCCAATTGAGAATTGATCGAAAAATAGGAGAAAACTAAATAGCAAATTATTGATTAGAATCAACTGCCTAGTTGACGGAAAAGAAAAGGAAAAGAAGCATTTTTAGTTCACAATAAATAAACCAAAAAGTGCGTCATTAAATTACACTGAAGCAAAAGAAATGTCTGCAGTATAAACTATTAGTAAACGCACGAGATCTTTGCTACGCCACCCGTAATGGATAGATGGCGCTACAGACAAATTTCACTCGCAGCAGCAAAGAGAAATGCCCTAACTCATCTGTAGCGTTTGCACTGCTGGAATTATGATCACGTTTTCAAGTTCAAATTTTGAAACTTTTAAAAACAAAATTTAGAATTTTAGGCACTTGCTTGATAAATGAGGGGCTGTTTGCATACATATTGAGAAGTTTTTTAGAAGCTTCTAATCGTTTCATTTTGTGCTCATCTTTTATCTTGTAAGGAGTCCAGCGTTTCGACTTCGGAAAGTAGCAAAGTGAACGCAGTCGATTATAAACGAACCAGAATGTTGCCTTTCTTTTTAAAGACTTAGATTAACGAAAACCTAGTCGTCAAACTAACTTTAAATGATCATAATTCTCGCAGTGTAAATGCTACAGAAAAGTTAGGGCATTTCTCTTTGCTGCTGCGAGTGGGATTTGTCTGAGGCGCCATCTATCCATTACGGGTGGCGTAGCAAAGATCTCGTGCTTTTACTAATACTACTCAGTTCTTTATTTTTAAATCAATTTTGCATTTGTTTTTGAATGACACAGTTCATTTGACTTGCCTTGAGGCTTTGTTTAAACAACGCTTTTTTGTAAAATAATTAAACTCTAAATGATTATT
>NW_016200503.1:0-2535 GCF_001687245.7 Rhagoletis zephyria | reverse complement strand
TGGTACCTCCCGTACAAATTTACTGTTTTATACTGCATATCTCCAGAGAAGTTCATGGTAGAGTACTGGGACTTGGTACTGGGGCATAGTTGCCAACTTAGTGCTTTAAGCACTAGATTTAGTGCTTTTTGAAAATTAAGACGCCAAAAATAATGGTTTAGTGCTTTTTTCTGAACTAGAATTTCTGAATTTACAAGAATCTACAAATTTAAATGCACTAAAATGCAAACTATGATTGATAAAAAGATGAAGTTGCAAACCCACGTGTTTGCGTTTTTGTTAAATTGTATTCGCGTTGAAAATGCTAGCCCGCAGATAAGTTAAGTATTTATTTTTTTATTTTCTTGATTATTGATTGATTACACAGTTCGAAAAATTTTAAATTTTTGCGCCACCTGAGTGGAACCGTTTTGTGTAGATTTTTCGGTGCTGAATCCAAATCTAGCTGCAGTTTCGCAGGCATGAATGTGTATTTATTTATACATGTAAATATTGTTTATTTTTTTACTTTTGTTTACCACAAACTGTTATGAAAAAGAGTATCCTTAGATTTAAAAAAAAAATTTAGTGCTTTTAGTGCGGTAAAACGCTCTTTTTTCCAAGGTTTGGTGCATTTTGAAACTGAAAAGTTGGCAACACTGTACTGCGGTATGTAAAATCAATTCTAAATTCATGGAAGAAGATTAGGGTTATAAGAAAAATGGGCGTGGCACTTCCTGTACAAATTGACTTTTTCTTGCCACATATCCCTGGAAGTGTTTGTGGAAGACAGAATAAATTTCATTAAATGGAAAAGGGAGAGCTGGGTTCGACCTTATAATCTAAAGCTCTCTTGAGGCATTTGCTACAGTAATGAGAAGTGGTATTTTATCAAGGCCAGGTTACTAAATTTGAGTTGGAAATATTAGAAGTCGCCGTGGCACCACCAAGAAATGCAAAATCACATTTTCCCGCTTTTTATAATCGAAACTGTATGGTGGAAAGTGTGTTCTAATATCTATTTGATACACAAAAAATGATCACGGCTGTACTTTTTGCTGATATATTACATACATATGTTCCATTTAGTTAAACAATATAAGAATATTGTAGTATGTACCAAAAAAACGTATATTTTTTATAAAAAATCATAACTCAGAAAAAAAAATCTTCGCTATTAGAGATTTGGGTCGATTGTAGTTCAAAGTGTCTCTTTCCCAGTAAAAAAGTTTGAGAAAAAAAAATACACTTTTTGAGAAATTAAATTTAAAAAATTTTGCAAGTTATGGGCATTTAAAAAAAAAATTCTTACTGTCAATTCGAATAATCGATTTTTGCCTGAAAAACAAAATCGCGTTTAATTCGGCCGAAAAATTTTTCCGAGCCAAAAGAAAAAATACGTGTCTCATTATTTGGACCAACAAACAATGTATTTGAGTTTGGTCGAAATTAAAAATCATGCTCGTACCTGGCCGGTTGTCTGGAAATGGAAAGCATCTATGGATATATTTATGATGAAGCAAATGGGCTTTGATGTACTGATGGGCATATGTATGTCCTTAGGACAGCAGTGTTGCCACTGCCTTAGCCTTTAAAGTATGTATCCACAAAAAATCAAAAACTGTATCCAAATGTATCCACCGAAAAGAGCGGACATTTTTACACATCCTTAAACATTTGGAAAACAAAGGCTCGTAGTTATAGTCAAAATTAAATCGACTCTAAAGTTAACTGCAGCTTTTTGACATAATTTTCAATGGAAAAGCTGCAACTAGCTTTAGTGTCGACTTCATTTTGACTATAACTACGGGCCTTTGTTTCCCAAATCCGTGTTTAAGGATGGGAAAATACTGACTACAACTACGGGTCAAAGTTTCCGCATGTTTATTACTACGATTTGATTTCTACAAATAATGAATACAAAAAATGTTTCCTAGTCTATCAAAATAATACTAATTAAAAATAATTTTGACCTGTTACATTTATTTCAGTAAATTGTTATTTCCTGCTATTATGGTTACAATGTCTTTCATTCAAACTGGTGGATTGGGAGCTATCTATGAAATTAAACAATTTCTCAAAAACTTCGCTTTATCTGTAAATTCCGCCTTCAAAAAAATATTTCTATTTCCGGCTTGTTTGAATTCTCGCTTAACGACATATAACTGAAAATTTAAAAGTTACAAGTTATTTTTATTGTTATTTTTAGTACAGTCAAGTTGTTGAATATTAGCCATCGGCACGATTGAGAGAAATAGAGGTTGCGCCCATCACGGTACCGCTATTCCNTCATATAACTGAAAATTTAAAAGTTACAAGTTATTTTTAGTACAGTCAAGCTATTGTTGAATATTAGCCATCGGCACGATTGAGAGAAACAGAGGTTGCGCACATCACGGTACCGCTATTCCTCTCTCAGTGAATTTTACAGAATCGTTGTTTGTATGACGTCACACTTGTGCAACTTGTTTACGTTTTCCTTGCAACATTTTTTATTCNTACAGAATGTTGTTTGTATGACGTCACACTTGTGCAACTTGTTTACGTTTTCCTTGC
>NW_016200501.1:0-2535 GCF_001687245.7 Rhagoletis zephyria | reverse complement strand
GTGTGTGGCTTGCCATAAGCTCTGTTATGGGTCTTGTTACCTGACTTGAAAATAGATAAAACAAATTGACTTTTTGTTGTTTAAAAAATTTCAATATGTCGTTTTACACTGTTTAGCTGGCAGCGAGAAAAATGCCTGTGTGGCTGATTCTCATCTCCTGCAACAGGACGTAAATAATATTGTCGAATGAACTCGCAGGAACAAACTTTCATTGAATACTAACAAACGTTTCCATAAGTCTATTTCTAAATCTCCGGAGTTTCGGTAAGCATGCTACGCTCTTTTTAATCACCAACTTATTTCAGTTAAAGACTTTGTTGGTCTTGGAGTTGTGTTCAATAATCGTTTAGCGTTCAGAAGTCACATATTTTAGGAAGGACCCAAATTTTTACAGTAACCAAGATTTTTTGCGCTACTACTAAAAGGATTTTATAGATCCGTACACCAGGAGACACTTTTCTACAATACTCTTTAGTTCGTTCGAAACTTGAGTATGTCGCAGTTATATGGAATCCGATTTATATTTAAATAATTGCCATGCTACTAGAATTGAAATGGTGCAACCGCTTTGCAATCGATGAAATTATAAGAGCCGCTGCTCTCATATGTATAGTGTTCGCTGTATGTTAACAAGTTTAAAATCACTTGAGAGCAGAAGAATAATCAAGTATGTAATGTTTGTTTACGATGTAATTCATGGTTTAATTGACTGTTCCGAACCTCTCGGACTGATAAGCTTTAATACACGCAGCAAAGCTCCTCGTTTTCAAAACCCGTTTTATCTTTATGTGCTCACAGAAAATTAGTTTTCTCGTGTACCATTATTTAGACCGTATTTAGGGTTTAATAAAATCTTAGAAAAATTAAATATTGATTTTTCATTACCAAGATCTGTTTTTATGTCAGCCATTGAGGATCTCTATCATTAATTTAAATTGCAATTTTATAGGAGTTTTCATCTCCGTACTAGTTTACACTCACCCTCTTTGCTAAGCGTATGAAATTTCTGCGCGTAACGTAATTTCAATAAAACCTAACTTACTCGAACTAAGCCAAAAGCATTCTCTATTTTATTTTTTTTTTAAGTGAACCTTCATAAAATTATTTCTATTGATTGTTATAATTCCTTTAACTTATTAAATCATTTGAACATGACTTTTTAAACAATTGCCAACCCTATGAATGCAAACTAAATTTGTTTAATGCTATTTCGTTTTACACGCATTAAATTTGACTTTTCAAAGAGGTGGGAACGCTTTCAAAATATTTTCAAACAACAGCCTTCTATATACCTCTTACGTCTGCCGCTCATATAGTGATATATATTTCAATTACCTAACTTCCTTAATTCAAGTTCAATTTGATTTTGTAAACTGTTGGCAACCCTCCTAAATGTCATTTATATATAAGATCTTTTCAAAACCACTTCGATTAATGGCAATATTGTAATAGTTCAATTAACCTTATAATTTGTTGAAGTGCATTTAATAATTTAACAGGTGGCAACTATCTTCAAACCACTAAAAAATATTCCGAATGTTTAAAAAAAATATTTCTTAACATTTTTTCGTTTTAATATTTCAAATATAACTTCTGCATAGCTTGATTAACTTTCACTTTTCAAACTGGTGGCAACCCTCTTCGATACATTTTCAAACTGCAACCTTCTTAAACCTCTTTTATTTGACACCACAACATATTTCTATTGCCTAATTCCCTTAATTCAAGGTGAAATAGATTTTTTTTATTCAGTTCGTATGCGAGGTGCCACGCACTCTCTCCAATAACACCCATTTTTCTTCACAAGTGTGGTATTGATTTTTTATACCAAAGTTCCATTGCTCTACCACAAATATTTCCGGAGGTAGGTGATATGAATTCTCAGTTTGTATAGGCGGTGCAACGCCCCATTGCCAAATCGAAATAAAAGTTAGCCTATATTTTAGGTTAGGTTTTTTCGGTTGAGTACTGAATGCGTGAAAGCGTAACAAACTTGGCTGTAAAATAGATGTCATAGACTGTCTGTAGTCTGTAAGATAAATGTCAGTTCATAAATCGAAAATGAACTGACTTGATAAATAAAAATATATACTTAAGAAGTCTATTGGCCTTATTTATAAAAAATAGAGTATTTAGGTTTAAAGAACTTTATAAATTTACGTTTTCATACATTTTTCAATTTTATAAAGCTACTTTGTTTTTTATGAATAACTGCATATATCTGAAAATAAAGTTAAGCCAAGAAAACCACGATATGTCTCACAGACGTATGGTTATCTCAGCAAAATTTCTGTGAGTTTACCTAAGCTGAGGCTTAAGCGTGTTCAAAGAGCAATAGTTAAAAACTCACCTGCGCTTACAAAGACTTGTTGCTTTTGCACAATTACTGTAAATGCTGATGATGCCACCGTATTGCAGCTATTAAATTTGGTAGAAAATTAGATAATTAAGATGCTGCGCAAGCTTCCACTTCGCCACCAACAGCTCTATTTTTTACAACGCTTTTATCAACTTGCAATGTTGTGTTCCAGAAAC
>NW_016200500.1:0-2535 GCF_001687245.7 Rhagoletis zephyria | reverse complement strand
CCAAGGTACCCCCGGGGATATAACCCCATAGTCTGATGTGGAGGGTTCCCTGTTACCCAAAAAAAATACTCAGGTAAACTTTATCATGAATTTCGTAACTTGGACTTTCAGCCAGCTTTTAGAGTCAAATACCCCTATGTGCGCCGCTAAGAAAAAACGTGTAACTGAGATTTTTCAAATGTTAACAAAATCGAACTAATATGCATACCACTCTAGTGAAACCTTCTATTGAAGGGCGAGACCTAGATATTTGGCAATGCTTTGAGGAAATCGCCAACGGCTATGAAACTGAGTCGAGTTTTTGTATTGATGTGGATTGTCAAACAATGTAGAAATATTTACAGCTACCCCTTATACCCAGACAAGATGATCATTTAATTTGATGGAATCATAGACGGCCGCTGTTGTGCAGGACCTGGGTTCAAGCCCGGTTCAACCTAACATAAAAAAAAGTTTTTTTTTTGTAATAGCGGTCGATTCTCGGCGTGCTATGACAAACTTCAGAGTGTATTTCTGCCATGAAAACAGCTTCTCATAAAAATACAATCGCCGTTCGGAGTTGTCCCACCCCTTGTGTGCCTACATTAATGCGCACGCCACAAATCGGAGGAGAAACGCAGCCAAACACTAACAAATGTATAAGCACGAATCTGTTATTATTATAGTCGCAAAGAATTTCCAAATTTGTTACACTGGCAACGAAGTATTTATCCCCGCGAACTACCTTCCTCAGTGAACTCAAAAAGAGTGTTTAGTGCATCGGGTAGCATTTATGTTGAAAATAGAAATGGGTTCTTAACCGGTAATGCGGAAAGCTTCTAATGAAAAATTAATACATTTGTAGTTCTTATGACTAATTAGATACTATTAAATTTTATTATAAAAATAAAATTATTCTGTACTCGAAATCCGAAATCCGGCCGGATTTTAGCCGGTATTTGACCGGATAGTCGGATAACAGAAAAAAGGTCGGATAAGCCGGATTCCGGATATCTACCGGATACCCGTCATATCCCTAATTTCGTTTTTAATATTTTCATTATTTTTGACTTACCTGTTTTGCACATGGTTACATCAGCATGACATAGACATGAAAAAACCCGTAAAGGCAAAAAAAGTATCAGTCCACCGCCTTCGTCTTGACTTGCGGGCTGTGTCGAAGCCACAGCCACTAAACTTAAACGTGATATCATTAAGATGACATTCAAGTTAAAAAGGGTACACGAAATATTCGTTTTGACTGTATTGCATTGAATTTAATAGATCAATATGAATTGCAAAATAATAATAATAAGCAATAGAAAAGCAGATCCACATTAACTTCAATCACAAGTACCAACAGGTTATAAATTGACATATGCCATGGCGTGTGTCACTTCGATTCATTTTTATTTACTTTTTATATTAGCCTAGGTCCCCGTATTAGTATTCTTCTTGTGTTCGTGCTCGTCTTCGCGCATTATCATCGTCTTCGGATTTGTGCATAAGCTAGCTAAGACTTCTGAAACAGCTGGCAACCCTCCTAAATATAGGTAAGATATAAGCAAATCTCCTGAGTCTAATATTGTGATACCTACATATTTCATGTGCCTGATAAATTAAGTTAAATTTGATTTTTTTTTTTAATACGAGACAACGCTCCCAAATACAGTTCAGAAATAAGGCCTTACATTTGATACCCATATTTTTAATAATTTCTTTAACTTATTAAATAACTTGAGTTTATCTTTTTAAAAAGGTGGCAATACTTTTTATAATAATAATAATAATAGATTGCCGCTTACACATATGTTAGTGTTTGGCCGAGCTTCTCCTCCGACTTGAGGCGTGCGCCTTGATGTTGTCACACAAAGCGGAGGGACCTACAGTTTTACGCCGACTCCGAACGGCGATTGTATTTTTATGTGAAGCTGTTTTTCATGGCAGAAATACACTCGGAGCTTTGCCATTGCCTGCCGAGGGACGACCGCTGTTCAGAAAAAACCTTTTTCTATATTTTTTGGGATGTTGCATTGACCAGGGCTTGAACCCAGGTGCTGGTGAGTGAAAGCGCACACTGCTTACCACTACACCACAGCGGCCGACTAATTAACGACTTTTTAATATTCTAAATATTAAAACTAAGGAAATCTTACCACCTTCGTTTCACGTCATATTTTAAAATTTCATTTAAATTATGCATACTTGAAATAAATTTTAATTTTCAAACAGATGGCAACCCTATATTTGTATATGCTCGAGCTGGTGAAGATGTACCTTGCTGTTGGCACATTTCGCATTGTGAAACTTTCTTTTCGATGTGTGTATCCATAGACGGCCACCAGCTGTTTTGATGTGCCATTTTCTTCATACGCGTCACACCCCAGTGCCCTTCATGCAGCAATTCAAGGACGGTTGCTTTTGCCG
This sequence comes from Rhagoletis zephyria, assembly GCF_001687245.7. Lineage (NCBI taxonomy): Eukaryota > Metazoa > Arthropoda > Insecta > Diptera > Tephritidae > Rhagoletis > Rhagoletis zephyria. Next base: position 129 of record NW_016200500.1, on the reverse strand, counting down.
TCAACGGTAGGACCACACGCGTGTACTCTGTTCTCAATATAATAACCCCCATTTCCAGACTAAGCGCATGCCTGCGAACAAAATACGGTTGTAGGCCGCAGTCAGAGTGTCCAGATTGTTAAAAAAAAA
>NW_016200499.1:0-2535 GCF_001687245.7 Rhagoletis zephyria | reverse complement strand
TCTAGCAGTGCACACACCCACAGTTCTGTGATCATCCCAATGTAACTCAAAATTTTACAGTAAGTGCAACTATTTTATAAAATGTATTTCATTTTGATTACCGTTTTGCTTACTTTCAGGTTATTACATCTTTTTTACTCCATCAACTGTTATTTTCATTGCCCAAAAATTGAGTCATCACAAATTGATTTTAGAAAATGAGACCACTAACTCAGTCTTTACAATGCCATTCAAAAAGGTGCCGAACAACACTGAAAACTTTGTTCTTTTGTGGTGCTACCAGTGGTCAGACGGTGGTTGATGTGCACACATGGCCACCAGAAGAAAAGTCATCCGGTGATCAGGATCAGGAGGAGGATAGGGAAGAGGATGATCATTCAATCACCCATCTTCATAGGTCAATCAGCAAAAGTATTACCCATCGAATTTGTGCTGAAAACACAGACAGTGATGAGGATGAGAATGAGAAAAATTATGATCAGGTTGACTGTGAGGTGACAAAACTCATTCAGAGGATAGGCAGTGAACGAGGACAACGGTCACATTCTAAAAGAAATAGACCATGGCCTTGGACGCTTCTGCTGCTGCCACTCCTTTTCTTCACCTCCACAGTAGTGCAGGCGGCATTTCAGCAAAGTATCACCACCAGCACTTCCTCTTCTTCCACCCACCTAAATCATTCCAGCCCACCACACATCACTGCACAACTGCCACTCACCCTCATCTCATCACCCTCATCACTTTTAGAAGGACTCCTAGAGGAGCCCTCACTTGAGAAGGCCATACGCCGACTGACCGACGCCTGGAATGATGTCCACCAAATCACCAGCACTATGATCTCATCAAAACAAGTCAATCAACTGTTGAAAGGGGAGGACGAGAAGGAGAAAGAAGCAGAGGTGGGTGGACATAGTCGGACAAAACGAAGTCACTATCAGGGCTCACAGCCACCGGCGCAGGCTTTCATACCATCCTCATCCTCATCAATGAACACTGCCACCCACACCATCACCAGCACCACCACCACCATCAACGGCAACTGCACCCGATGTCGACTAAAGGAGGAGGCCCGATCGCTTCGCATTGAGACCATCAAGCTGAACATTCTGAACCGCCTAGGTCTGGAGCGTCCACCGAACATCTCACGCAATGCTCTGCCCAATATTCCGCCGCTTCAGGGAGACCTACTGCTGCGGCAGTTTCAGATGCAGCAGCAGCAGCCACAGGGAAATGGTGATGCTCGCACGGTCAAGGTCGCCTCGGCCAACTCTCATCAGAAGCGCCATGCTGGTTTTGGGCCGATTCACCAGTTTGAGAGCGACTACTACGCCGACGAGTACTACGTCAACCCGCAGAAATCATTTGTTTTTGCGCAATCTCGTAAGTGTAGCTTTCTTTGCAAAAAGCTTAAAATTTATGCTGAACCAGGTCTAGAATGCAAGTTAAAAAAGCGCGCATTTTGTATTAGATTTGGTCGTTTGGTGATCGACTCGCTCTCTCATCAAGCGAAGCATCTTTGATTGGTGCAGCATCGATCATAGCCATCTTAGGGCTCATTGCCGCCAGACAGCGAAGCGGCGGCGGCGGCGGTGATAACTGGTAGAGCAATGCGGCGGCGGTGTTTCTTTTCATCACCACCGGTCACTGAGCAAACAACAGCTCAGCTCTTTCAGCTCAGCACCAGCAGACTGTGAAACCGTCTACTTCTGAAACATTCATCAATTTGTCTGCTTCTTCTCTCAATCAAAGTCTTTCCTTTGCATTCAGTCGCCATGCTGCTGCTCAGACTGGTGCGTGTTGTTTGCTTGCAAAGACCAAGCAAAGTTCAGTTTCGGCTTTCACCTCGTCCATGCCTGCACTGTCTGCCACCAGTGCCTGCCTATCAGCCACCTTCGGTGNGCAAAGTTCAGTTTCGGCTTTCACCTCGTCCATGCCTGCACTGTCTGCCATCAGTGCCTGCCTATCAGCCACGTTCGGTGCTCTCTATTCGGTTACAGCAGCAGCAGAAGTAGTAGTTTGCTACGTACAAAGACTAAAGACTAAAGAAAGAAAGAAAGAAAGCACCCAGTGAAAAGTGAAGAGCACGGAGAGGGCTTCATCAAGATGGTGATGATGATGGTAGTGCTGGTAGTGATCAGACGTCGGCGGTGCTGCTGCTGATAAGCTCAGTCTGGTTTTCTCTAGCTAGCTAGCTCGCTGACACTTGATACGGCCGCGTCTGCATTGATGTAGCAAGTGAGTGAAAAAGAGTGTGAGCAGCGATTGTAGAATAATATCACACAAGTGAACGGAGAGATGAAGCTGATGATGATGAGGAGGAACATCGCACTGCCTGAAAACGGATTTCAGCGATAGTGACACTTGACGACAGTTGTCTGATCGCGGTCGGCTTGTCATCATCGAGTACACACACGCGCATTCACTAGTGTTGATAACACTTTCAGCACCCTTTCAATGTTCGATGCTTTATGCAAATTTTTGTGTTTTTTCTGCACTCCTTGACACTGACTGACTGCTTGTTCTACTTGCTACTGA
>NW_016200498.1:0-2536 GCF_001687245.7 Rhagoletis zephyria | reverse complement strand
AGACGCATTTCAAAATCAGTCCTTTTCTAAAATCAGTTTAACCAGACAAACTGTAGGGAACTACTGATGCAGCAGATTATTTATTTCTTTCGAAAAGGACTGATTTTGAAATGCGTCTCAAATAAAAATTGTCAAATTAAAATTGTAACAAAAATATTTATTGGTATCTGTTGGTTAATGTTAGTTCTAAGTACAGTGCAATCCGGTTATAATGGACTCCACGGGACCGCGTCAAATAACCCATTATAACCGAATGTCCATTTTATCAGAACATAATATTTTTAAATAACAAAAAAATAATGTACATATACATACAATAATTGTATAATTTTCCCGTTTTTCCCTTCCGAAATTTTTCTTAAAGTGAACAACACGTAGATTAAAAATCAACGAACCGTCACTTACAGTCTACCGCAGAGGCTGATTGCCTATTTTTACAGATTTCGGAGAAGCAATGAACTTTTTCTATGTTTTATAGACATTTTCTGTTCCAGAGACGGTTGCCTATCTTTAATGAATTCGGGGAATTACCAAACTTTGTTTATAGCAGAGATTTTATTTGGCCTTGGAAGCCCCGGTTATAATGAACAAAACCGATAATTGTATCTTTTATAGGCGGAGCCTGTTATAAAAGAGTCTATTTTAAGAGAGTTTTTTTCATATGTTTAAACTGGGACTTGAGAAATAGGTACATAATAACAGAGTTTCCCTCTTAAGCGAGTCCATTATAAATTGATTACACCGTCACCTCCAAAATTCTTCAATAGCTTTCGAAATATTCATTTCTTAATAAATATAGTTTTTTTAGCCATAATTAAAATTTTGATGTAGGTTTTTTTTTCTTTATTTTGTTGCCCATTTAGCTTTTTGTCTCGAAAAGTTCTGGCAACACTGATTTTCTTTTTTATGTTTATGAGGTTTTTGGGAATTTTAGAAGCCTGCTGCAATGGTGCACCTGTGACACCAATTCCACAACGTAAAAAGTGCAGTCCTGCCTAAAGCGAAATTTATTTCCATGTCTTGTGAAGCAAGGAAATGAGGAAGTAAAAAAATCAATTTTTTTAGACATTGTATGCATATTCCTACAAAGTCCATTAAAATGAGCTAAATCTATCATTTTCCTATTTTGCATAGTGCACTCATATTTAAATACCTTGGCAGCACTCCCTCCATTTGAAAGCACTTCCCAAAGATTGGATTACTCTCATTGGGCACATAATACGCACGATTCGCAATAGTCTTGCCGCCTAAATGCAATTTGACGTAAGCATCCGATTTGGTGCTCTTATCATGTGGACGCAATTGTACGCCTTGCACCACATAAACGCGCACAATAATCTTGGTGAGATCGGTGAGTGTGTGCAATTCGGCCTGGTAACGCGGATTCAGCGCCGCTGCTAATGGGCGTAACATTATGCCATCTCCGCCATCATTGGTGCCGCACTTGCAGGGTACCAACTTAATGTTCAATTTCAGTGTCGCATATGTTTCTTCTTTTGGCATTGAATTCTTTTTATACCTTACACCATGCACCAATTTGACGGGTTCGGCCCANTGTTTCGGCACCCTTTGCTGAAACAGATACATCTGTCGCAATAATTGCAGGCCAATATTCCAGCTGCTCAGGCAGGCTCTGAAAGAGAAATGGGTTATTTAAGTGTACATCAGTTTTCAAATTTGTAGCAGAGTATGTGTCTGTTCTGGTCTCGTCCGGTGTATTCTAGTTTGCCAGTTGTCGGCCCAGAAAGTTTCTAAATTTTCATTTAAGTCATAAGGCGGAAACTTGCCACAATAATCCACAACCACAATCAGCCACTTACCACAACTCCAGAAGCAAATATAACTAAAAAGTTAATGCTATTCTTCAAGCGTGTCGACGAAAGTCCACTCGTAAGCAGCAAATCACCCATCATAACTTTGATTCGATGTCTGCCACCAAAAGTTGTTTTTGTGTAATTTCGAAAACCAATGAAAACCACTTCTAACCTAAAAAAAAAGAAAAAAAGAATATAAGCGCAAATCTCAGGAGTTATTTTTTAAGTGCCACTCCCTTCCCTCGTCAGAAAAAAAACGCTAAAGCAATCTTCTTGCATTTATTTTATTCAATGGAGTTCCTGAAACAAGTACAATAAAGTGTAATTATCTCGTCTTTGAACAATTTAGCCTTAAAATGTTTATTTAGACGAAAAAGTACCGAAGTTAGTAATTTTTTCATTGTGATTCGAAAAAAATCATTTTTTTTTTTAAATAACTTTGGGAAGTTTTCAACTAGAATGTTCATATTAGAGACAATGGACGTTGGCATCAAATACAACATATCTGTAAAGTTTCAAAAATGTGCTTTATTGTTTGTTAAGGTGGACGCAGGGGAGGAGGGGGGATGCTCGGACTCGTCCATTATCTATATACCCTTGTGGTCAGCTGCTTAAGTTAAGTTACATTTTGACTAGTTTTGGTTTTTTATTTTGTTAATCTAATGTTTATAGATTTTTTTTTATAAAAGTCTAGCACATTACCTAACCAGAACCACATAAAT
>NW_016200497.1:2030-2536 GCF_001687245.7 Rhagoletis zephyria | reverse complement strand
CGTTGATGCGACCTGTCGCGAGGAGCTGGGCGGTCCCTTTGAGGTGCCCATTGAGCTGAAGAACAAGATGAAACCGGGCGATAAATTGGTGTACTTTTCACTTGGTAAATACTTTTGACATTCTTTGCCTAAAATCTAACCATTTTTGCTGTTTTTAGGCTCCATTGGCACGTCAAACATTCCGCTGATGAAGCGACTGATTGGCATTCTCGCCAAAACTCCTCACTTCTACATCGTCTCAAAAGGCGTCTTCCACGAGGAGTTGACACTGGCGGAAAACATGTGGGGCGGACGATACGTTCCACAGACAAAAATTCTGCCCATAGTTGATGCAGCCATCATTCACGGTCTGTTTTGCTAAACAAAACATTTTGAGATATTCATTGATTCTTTTTTAGGTGGCAACAACTCGCTGACTGAGGCCTTTCATTTCGGAGTGCCCTGTGTCGTGATGCCCCTTTTCTATGATCAACTGGACAATGGCACGCGAGTGGTGGAGAAGGGCT
>NW_016200497.1:0-1980 GCF_001687245.7 Rhagoletis zephyria | reverse complement strand
AATTTTGAGGATCAGGAAGTGATCGATGCGGTGAACAAGGTGCTCACCGATGAGCAGCTGAGATCGAAAATGAAAAAGGCAGCGGAACGCATTCATACGAGCCAGAGCAAGGAAAAGGCTTGTGATGCCATTGAGAAGGTGGCTGAGGAGTTTCATAATAAGAAGTAGGTGTTTGTGTAGCTTAAATATTACTTTCTTTTAAATAAATGATGAAAGAAACCCTTAGTATTTATGTTTTCGTTAAATAAATGCAATACTTTGTGCAACTAATTTATTTATACAGTGTTTTTAGTTTTTTACGAGTAAACATATTGATTTTTGACTAAAACGAATACATTTTTAATTGCTGTAAACTCAAACAGCATTAATTATCATTATTTTAAAATGGGTTGTTGAGTACAATATTATTATAAACACAACACTCTTTTTAAATGTTTTTAAAAATGGTTTTAGCAGTAATGTGAACATAGTTTGACTGTCAATTAAGGATGAAAAGAACGCGTTCAAAAAATAATCACTTTAAACTTGCAATAAAAATAATTTGTCATTCAATGTACTGTGTAGCAAAATTTGCCAAAATGGTGATTATCTCATCTAAATGGCGCTACTGGAACATGCAAACTCAACTTTGCTTTCATTTAAAACAAATCTGCTGTGAACTAGATCCTTATGCAAAAAGTAAATACTTTGCTTTTATAGTAGTGATCTTATTTGGTTTTGAAACACTACTTCTTTCTAAAACTTTTTTTGACGCATTTACGCGGTTTCTTCTGTACGATCCAATGTTTTTCTACGGCGTACCCTCAAAACTGGATATTATTTTTGTTCCATTTGCGGTTGAAACGTTCCATTTTGTTTGTGTGATGCTCAAACCTACAAACAACAAGGCAATTTGTCTGGTGAAAGATGTACTGTACAATGGCAATATCAAACGGGCAAACTTGTTTTTTGCCAGTAAAAGCTACACAACTAAAAATAAAATAACAAGAAAAACCGCTGAAGTGGTACGCTCGTTCACCAATCAGTTCATCTACCTGATAAGCTACTTTGTGCTCTTTGAAAGTGAGTAATTTTTTAAATGTGTTGACGTTTACACTAAACAACAACAAACTATTTTTTGCTCAAGATTCTCTAGTGCTATTTTACCTTTTCAAAACAATTTATTTTGTTTTTTGGATGGATGCTCACTTCTACCTGATCACAGTAAAAGGGATCCTAAGCTTGTCAGCAATCTTCGCCTCTGCAGTGGTCGTCGACGGCTTCACCCTGCTCTACGGAACACTGCACATTCTCACCGCCATCATTTTCATCTCCTTTTCTGTCATTGCCTTTGTACAGCTGGGGCAGATCAATGGGATACTGAAGAAAGGGGTTCAGAGAGGTTACCTCCACCACCACCACCACCACCACAAAAAGCGGTGTTCACCACAGAATGGGGTCATCACCCGCTTCGTTCGTCGTCACACTGAGACACTGCTGTTGATNTTGGCCCGGAGATGCTCTCCTTTCTCCTCTGTCAAGTGCCAGTCAACACCTACTTGCTAACACGACTGCTGCTAGGTCAATTTAACAGTCAAGCAGGCGTAGTTTTCCTCAACTTTATCGTCATGCAGTACGTTTGCAGTCTCTTCTTTCACCTCCTTTCCGGCTTCTACTGCACCAAGATTCACCAGCACTCCAAGGCGCTCCACAGCTGGAGTGCCCTTCAGCTGACCAAAAAACCTGGAGCAACAACAGCATTTGCAAAGCCTAAACGAAAGACGCTCATTAGAGTGCACCTTTACCTGGGCAAGTTTGCCGTCTCCGAGCGGTACGGCCTGACGTACAACGGCGTAGAGCTGATGTCCTTCTCCTCCTTTTTCAAGGTATTTCTCTTTGTTTGTTTCCAACTTCAATTTTTGCTTTTGGTTACCAAAAAACCTTCTTTTTGTAGTTTACTCTCTTCTACTCTCAGTTCATCATGTACTGGTACAAGTTTGT
>NW_016200496.1:0-2536 GCF_001687245.7 Rhagoletis zephyria | reverse complement strand
GGAATTGAATTCCGATTCCGATGCGATTCCGACTCGGATTGCAGAACAGAACTTCATCCGATAAAACCATGGTTGAGTTGTGCAGTGGTAAATCTCAAATCACCACCTGTCGAAATACCTTAAAAGCCATTTTCATGAAAGCAATTTAATGAAAATTTATTTTTTTAATTGAATTTAATATAGAACCTGACGGAAAAAATAATTTCTCACTTAAATTGCTTTCGCGAAACTGGCTTTTAAGGTATTTCATCTCAGTTTATATATGTATATTGTATTTCTGTTGAACAAGGATACGCATTCATTTTGAAATTGCCACCAACTATAAGATATGGTTTCTCGGGCACATTCACTATAGATCCGTATCATTGTTGCCACCAGGGAACTTCTCATGGACATAACACTTTCGTTCGGTTATTTAAGGCGGCAAACGACCACCAAACCATAGTAGCCGATGAATGTGCAGTACAAGTCGTAAATGTGGATTGTTGGAGAAACTGTTGGACCAAAATGTTTAAATTAAAAATCTAATTTTGGGCGGGATGAAGTTCGCCGGGTCTGCTAGTAGATTTGATAATTCCAATGGAAAAACCGTACCGATTTTTTTTGTATGGGGAGTGATGCAGTCTAATGTACATACATACATATATTCTCCTCCATTCTTATAAGGCTCGTCTCACAAAACCACTGAAGGCATTTGCAGCCGTTAATTTTGATCACCAAAAATCTCCAAAAGAATTGCAGGCGCGCCTAACAACACGCAACACTTAACTAAATGCCCCTCATACTGCCAAATTTGGCTGATTATACATTGCAGCTAATATTTTTCCATTCAGTATACTTTTTGGCCCCTCTTGTTTTCATTTAGAGAATTTTGGCGACGAAAATTCAGCCATGGATAACTAGATATGAAACTCTTTTTCTCGTGAGAGCGCTCATTCTCCAGTAGGGCCACTGTGACGAAAACATGTATGGGGATTTATAGAGAAATTTTTGGAGAAACACAACGAACAAAAGTTGCCATATTCTTCATATCTATTTTATATTTCACTGTTTATATTGCCAGGAAAATTGCGTTTAGTTACAAATACTGTTTTATAGTAATACTAGCAGACCCGGCGAACTTCGTCCCGCCCAAAATTTTTATATATTTTATTGAAACTTTTTGGTCCAACATTTTCACCAACAATTCACGTTTACGATTTTCATTGGCACATTTGTCTGCTAAGATTAAGGTTTGGTGGTCATTTGCCGCTTTAAATAACCTAAGGAAAGTGTTATGTCCATGAGAAGTTCCCTGGTGGCAACAATGATCCGGATCTATAGTGAATGTGCCCGAGAAACCATATCTTATAGTTGGTGGCAATTTCAAAATGAATGCGTATCCTTGTTCAACAGAAATACAATATACATATATAAACTGAGATGAAATACCTTAAAAGCCAGTTTCGCGAAAGCAATTTAAGTGAGAAATTATTTTTTCCGTCAGGTTCTATATTAAATTCAATTAAAAAAATAAATTTTCATTAAATTGCTTTCATGAAAATGGCTTTTAAGGTATTTCGACAGGTGGTGATTTGAGATTTACCACTGCACAACCCAACCCTGGTTTTATCGGATGAAGTTCTGTTATGCAATCCGAAATGGTGTTCCACAATCCGATCGGAACTTTTGTTTCGAAGTTAATATCGAATTCGATTGCGTAAAAAAGGAACAAACCTCCAATCTGTCAACTTTGTTTTGAAGTGTGTCAATTTCATTTGGATAAATAAAACCGAGAAAATAAACATGAGTTCAATTGTTTTATTGGCGATTTTGCTGAATAATGAGCAGCAAACATCTGAAAAAGTGATGCGAAAAATTTTGCGCGATCACAGCAATCCCATGGAATTACCGGACTCAGCGTTAGTAGTATACAGTTTGTTTTTTTTTATACTAACGCCATTTTAAACTATTAATTTATATTTTGCAGCTTTACTGCACTCTATAGAATAAATAAACAAGCGTTCCTCATGATTTTGAGACTTGCAGCCTTTTATACAAAGAAGCTCCATTCCCGCAGTGTTGAAGTTGGCAGCAACGCTGTGATTCCCTGCCGAAGGTGGGTATCAAAGGTCTGTAGGAGTGGACTCAAGCATCGCTTTGGGAAGGAGCACCGTCTCCAAGATAATTTCAGAAATAATTACGCTCATGGAGCGGAGACTTTGCTCAAAGTGGATAAAATTGTTCATGCCTGAGCAAGAGAAAAGAGCCGCCAAAAGTTCTTTCTACGAACAATTTGGTATTCCGGGTGTGATTGGATGTATTGACGGCACGCACATCAAGCTATTGCAACTACAAGACGGGTCTGCTTTTTTAAACCGAAAATGAAGTTTTAGCATTAATGCAATGATTGTAAGTTGCCACAATTACTGGATTTTATAAGGAAAAAAGTTTTCGTAAAATTTGTTTCTTATTTATTTCAGATTTGCGATCATAATATGGTTATTAGAGCTATTGATGCTTGCCATCCCGGATCTAGCCATGACTCCTTTATATG
>NW_016200495.1:0-2536 GCF_001687245.7 Rhagoletis zephyria | reverse complement strand
ATTTCTTTACAATGCAGAATACTCTGAAAAAATGGTTTGCAGGGTATTTATAAAAAAACGTACCTATATGATGTATATGTAGTAGTGTAGTACCACCTACTGCTATTATTTATCTAGAGTATTTCTTTCCCTGCTATAAACTTTTTTTTAATCTTCTTGATCAGTGCATTTGATTTGACGCAGTCAGAGTTTTTGAACAGAGTTGAAAAAAAAATTTTTAGTTTTCATTAATTTAAAAATTCGAAAAATATTCTTCATTTTTATCCCATTATCAGACTAGGCTTAAAAGTTGCAGCATGACTGGCAGTTTTATAGAAGAAATTTTCGAAGCAAATCTATCGGTACGTGTTTTTCGAAATCAACAGTTTATATTTAAAATTTGAAAATTTTATTGAAATGCGAGTTTGATTTTTTTTGGTCTTATATTACAAAAATCGTTTGAAAACAAAAACTTCAAGGAAAAAATGGTACCCATTTTTCATCATTTAAAAAAATGATTTTTTTTTTTGCAAAAATCGATATCTGAAAAACGGATACACAAAAAAAATACTAATCAGGCAGGCCGCTCTCAAATGAACTATAACACAAAAAAATTAGAAAAAAAACGAAGATGAAAAAGCCTAATGGTGTTCGAATTTGGCTGGAATGCCGCCATAAGTACATGCATACATATATATATTATACGCCCAACTACTACAAGGTAGCTTTATTCAAAGGCGGAAGTGGGCACGTATACGCGATGGAAGCTTCCGTGTGCTCACAATAAAGTCACTTTTCGTCGCATATACAATAGACATATGTTTCGGTATATGTACACTCATATGTGCACACATACATACTTAGTAGATATATGCAGACGCAAGTGTGTTGCGACCACTTGCTTAAAGTCACATTTTATGATATTTGCAATGGTCAAAATACAAACGTGTTGGGCATACCTGCATGCAGATATTCGTACATCTATGTGTATATTATACATATATATATGTATGTGCGGCATGTATTTGCTAGATATATGTATCTCCATAAGTGGCTGCTGCAATAGCCGCGTTGACACTATCAGCATTTTTGCTGCACGTGTCGGCAGTTAAGCTATGTGGCATGCATAAGTACATACAATATGTATGTATGTATGTACATATGTATAACTAAAACATTCGGTCTGCCAAATGGCGTATCTTTGTGTACTAGCAAAATAGTGCACTATTTAAATAATGGAAAGTGTAGCAACACAACCAACAAAGTATTTGCACAATTTGCACAATTTAACGCATGCGAACGTGTTAAAGTGAATTTCGTACTCAAGGGAGACAATTCGCATGCTATTTCAGCAAAAATTAGTTTTAAGTGTTACATACATATACATATTGGATGCTGTTATTTCTTTATTTTTATTTCATTCGACACATTTTTTTGTAGGTTTTGTACAATTTATAGCTAATTAAAGCCCGGATATTTCTGGATTGTCTAGTATTCAGCTGTTAGTCTCGAATAAGAGTAACTATTATGCAATCGGATAAACATATTTATATATATGCATGTAGTACATATGCCCATTATTTTCAGAACCAATAATGGTGGGAAAATATGGTTGGGACAACGCATTTATAGATAATTATTTATTACAGAGTTAACCACACTTCCGAATTACTCCTGACAGATTCCAAAAATGGTATTTACTAGAACAAAGTTATTTGTAGACCTCTTAACAATCAATTATGTTTGTCCCTTTTCTAAACTAATTGCTGAGTATATTTAACGATTCCTGCAAAATATAAACCTAGTGGGCGATCCACAGATTCTCTTCTTCTTATTTGGCGCTATAACCGCATAAGCGATTTTGGCCCAAAGAGAGGTCTCATCCGAGGGTTTTTTCTTATTTTTTTATTGGAGATGGGTTTTACGTGGTGGGTCCCAAACCACGCGCACAACCCATTGCTGCGAAGGGAGTGGTTTCTTAACCAACCCGCTTTCAGCCGCACCTACGTAACCTTCGTTTACCTTCGTAAAAAGTTGTATAATAGCTTCCTTTCTTTGTAAACGAGAACGCTTAACTCGGGTAAAATTTCTTTTTAGTTACTGAAGCAACCCATTTGCCATCTGGCAAGAAACATGAAACTAATATTATAATATAAAGAAACACAAATTTTTGCTAAGCACTTTTCCATAAGCAATTTTCACCGACATCAAGAAATCTTCTATGTATAACACTCATAGGTCACACAAAGTCCCAGGATTTATTGCTTTCATCACAACAATAAACTTCAGTCACGTACGTGATAGTTGTCATGTCAACCCAGTCGCAGTTTGATATTGTAAATATTAGTATATGTACCAAATTATTTCTAAAATTTTGTTTGCATTTATTTTACTTCCACTTTATTTAGAAATCGTTTCCAATAACAAGTACGGACCTAAATTTTCTATACTACTTCTCATTTAATACAAAGTTCTTATTAACTTATGCGAAATGAAAATCTCCTATGTGTGTGCCAAGGTACATTGAACAGGTAGTATCAGTAGAGCAGCTGATTTG
>NW_016200494.1:0-2536 GCF_001687245.7 Rhagoletis zephyria | reverse complement strand
TCCGTTTCTATCGATGAATAAGTGTTACAGCGGAAAAATTGATTTTTTTTCTAGAGCTTCCTCTGGTTCTATTATATAGGATATATTACTTTAACTTTAAATATCAAATGGTGAAAAAATTACGCGGAAAAGCAGGAAAGCTTAGTTAAATTTGAATAATACAGAATCACTGATGTTTTTGATAGTTTTGGGATTACAGCGAGCGGGTATTGTTTCAGGTCGGATAAAAACTACAGTAACTCTTATGATATATTTTCTTCTAAAAAAAAACCCAACAGATAAAACGATTTTTACCATATACCTACGAAACTATGCATAATCACCAAAATCAAAAGTTTGCAATAAAATAAGGTCGAATTTAAAAGATTAAACTTTAAGGCAGGGACATAACGGTTATAAGTTTTAAAGAAAAAACGTTGTTCCATAACAGTTTTTAGATGAGAAATATTTTTTATTTCGCCGATAAGCGTTATAACCCAACGTTTACTTTTTACGATGCCTGATAACTGTTATGCAGGAGAAATATATTTTCCGTCGTCAATAAAAGTTATTTCCCAACGTTTATTTTTTAAGTTGCTTGATAATAGTCATTTCCCAACGTTTATTTTTTGCGTTGCTTTCACTCCTTCGCTTTTATTTCCATCGTCTTTATATTCTTCTCCATCTCCATTTTCGTCATTATTCTTATCTTACAACGTTTATCAGACAACGTAAAAAATAAACTTTGGACAATAACTGTTATCAAGCAACGTAAGAGATAAACGTTGGGCAATAGCTGTTATCAAGCAACTTAAAAATAACGTTGGACAATAACTGTTATCAAGCAACGTAAAAAATAAATCTTGGGTTATAACTCCTATCAGCGAAATAACAAATATTTTTCATCTAATAACTGCTATGAAACAACGTTTTCGATAAATTTCAGAATTCGGGCAACGTTTTCAATTTTTAAATTCGATATAACAGTTATTCTTGGTCCCTGCTTTAAAGACTTTATCATTCCTTCGGAAATATATCAGAAAAGTCAACCTAATTATTAAAAGTAAATACGTAGATATTCTAAATCAAATCGTCTTTTTTACATATCAATTTTGAATATAACTGTTTAGAGGTATTTTTTTCAGTCCCGCAAATCCCGCGGATCCGCGGAATTGCTGACCTCGATCACGCAGCTTGCGGGATTGTGATTTTTATAAGAGAGTGCCTTGATGGCCGCTAGGCTATCTGAGAAGATATTCAGATGAATATTTGGGAAAGCGATTTCGCACTCAATTAAAATTGTTGTAAATTAAACAAAGCAAAAATATGCAAAAACAATATGCATTTATTGTAAAATATACTTAAATGCGCATTTGAAATTATACTAAAATTTGCGCAAATAAAATGTAAAAACTGGTATTTTTTGCAAAATATGCACCCGATCAATTTTCCACTCGATCTATAAATAGTCGATGCATCGATACATCATTTTTTTTTGAAAACTGACATCTCTGCTCCATCGAACCGTCAATTCAGTTTTTCAATAATGCAAAAATGAAATGTAACATATTTTGCGGTGAAATAGTATCTGAAAAATCCTATGTAAATCGATGCATCGATGTATCGAAAAATATGGATGTACTTTTCAATGTATCGAATCAAAGAAGAAGATGTATTCATCGATGTATGACATCCCTAACATATGCAGCTGACTGCGTCTGCAACTGAAAGAGCGCAAATTGATTTCGAAAACATATTTCAACTTGCCGTGCTGCACTAGCAATTTTTATTTTAGCAAGAAATATTAAAGGATAATTTTGAATAAAATATGAAAAATGCTTGCAGCTGTGTTTTTGTTATTCGGAATAAATTGCTAATAATAAATTTTCCAATTGAAAACAAAATTAGTTCATAACCAATACGAATGAATAACAAACAACCGGTAACGCGGCCCACGGTTGCATTTTAATATTGAGAAAGATTGCCAGAAATGCATTCGCTGTGTGAGCAGCTAAAAAGCATTCTCCGAAATTGTTCCTGACATAAAAAACCACTTCCGGATATAAAAAACCACTTTCAAAAGACAATTTATGTACACGCAAGGTTTAACTAATCGTGCAACTGATTTCTGAAATCTCTCAATTTTATAGCCTTTTCGAGATTTATTGCAATGCCACGTCTGACAAACACTTTAATTCATTCACTGTACCAGTATGTATTAGTATAACCAAATACACATCAATTTAAAAAAAGCAGCTATTCTATAGATAAGAACTAAAATGAATTTCTATTTCAAGCAGTGAGAATAACGCGCAATTGTGAAATGATCAACGTGCTTCGCTGCGCCCCCGCCTGCACTTTTGAACAGCAGCAAACTTTTTAGTAATATTTCAAGCATTTACTCATGTACATATGTAAATAATAATGTATACATGTGTGTATTTGCATAAACCCTGCAAAAACCCCATGCGTACATATAAAGAGTACTCCCTAAGGGTCAAGGAGTACTCCAGAATTAACCACAATTCATATAAAAAATGTGGTCCAATTAACGTGT
>NW_016200492.1:0-2536 GCF_001687245.7 Rhagoletis zephyria | reverse complement strand
CACAACCGACTACGATTTCACTTGCACAGAATAGGTGTGATCACCGAGTAGAGTATCGGCTCTGCCTTGAAGACGATGAGACGTCAGAATATATTCTCTCGGTTACTGACAAAGATTGATGCATTTTAAAACTCAGTAGTCGAAATATTCAATATTTTAAATGTGTAATTCATATGAATGCTTGGCTATGAATAATTCCCCAAAAGTATCGGTTAAATTTTGGGATATTTGATGGCTTCACATACTATTTATGTATTTAGAGTCTTCTCTTTATGTAATACATACTTGTGTTAAAATATAAATATGTATATACCTACCCTGCAGCAATAAGGCGGCCAATTTTCCGCAAAGGACTAGTACATCACTGGTTAAAATTAGACTGCTCAGAATTGGACATTTGCTTGCATCGAAAATGGCAGCCTTCGACCAGTCCCCAAGGAATCGGTCTAGCGTTAGACGAAAAGTACAGTTTGGCAGTGACAGGGTGGTGTTGTCTTGCAATTCAATAAAAAAAAAATTAAAGAACATCATCTTGTAAATGTCCCAATCGCTTGGTCTGGCCTTGATGCAATGTGAAACTTTTTTTTTTCATTTCATTTAATTTATTATTATAAAGAATAGTAGTACAACATTTGAACACACATCTACATGCGTGGCTGTAGCTCAGTGCGCAGAGATGCTCGCCACTATTTGTTAGCTTTCAGGAGGGTCCGGGTTGAAATTCCGTCAAAGGCAAGATGGTTATAAAATGATAAATTTTTTTTTCTTTTTCCGAATTATGAAAAAGCATCTGTGAAGTGCAGAAGGACGCAATCTTACTCCAACGAAAAAAATCTCCAAAAATTTGACTAGTCCACGACTATCTTACGATCAGAGTTGATTGGACCGGTTCTTTTCGAATGACACGCCAATGCTAAAAATGGCAGTTGAAACCATTGGCAGGGGAATTATGAGGGACTAGTGCTGGAAACAATAGGGACTATCTGAGGGCAAACCTAGGGTGAGTCTGAATTGCTGCAGGGTACATAGTTGCCATGTAGACATTGAGTTCTGTAAACTTTGTAGCATCTAATCTTAAAAAATTATGTTTTTGATTCACATGNAATAATGGTGATAAATGATTCAAATTGGTTCGTGTTTGACAACCTTGTGATTTTATCGAAAAATAATTTTAATATGTATTAAGAAATGATTCAGTTTTATCTTTGCATACACAAACGCGTGCAAGCGTATCTACATATGTACATATGTATGTATGTATGTACTAGTGGTTTCATTCGAGATACGTAAGTATATACATATGTATTACTAATTAATCGATTTGCGCCTTTAAATTGATATGTGTATTAGGGGCGGCCGCTGTGGTGTAGTGGTGAGCAGTGTGCGCGACCATTCCGCAGGACCTGGATTCGAGCCCAGTTTCCGGCCAACATCAAAAAATAAAACCTAAACAAGGCAATGGCAAATCTCCAAGTGAATTTCTGCTATGAAAAACAGCATCTCATAAAAATACATTCACTGTTCAGAGTCGGCGTAAAACTGTAGGTGCCTCCTCCGCTTTGTGTGACAACATCAAGGCAGCGTTCTCCAATAGCCTGACTTGCTGAGTCTGATTGCAGAGTGTGCAGCAATTTGACTGATGTCGAGTTCTTTGAGCAGTTGATGTCTGATCATATTAAGCGAATCAAGAACTTATTTAAAAAATTTTTGATATACATACCTAATACATAACTAATTTGGATTAATTTTGTTTGATATATATATTTTTTATTTTAAATACAAAGTATTCAAATCTAACTTTAAATAATCGTTTTCGAGTTATTTTTCTATGAAAATTTTGGCTTTAAACCCTAAAGTGTGAATTGGTATGTCTGAACCGTATATTTCTCTACTATTTGAGCGATCGCGCCTTTTTTGACTTTTTAAATTATTTCAACGGTATGAATAATTTTGATATCAGCCTGTCATCAAAGAATAAATACTTTGTATTATCATTTTATCGTCGAACATATGCATACAAAAACAAGCATAAGTAAGTGCAAATGTATATACGTAGGTACCCAGTGGGAAAGTGTAATGTATAGTAATCGAAAAAATAATCAGTAAAACAACCCTTTTCACATTCGAAAATGCATTTTTTCCCCCAGGGCGATGCCCTAAGAAAAGTGGGGCAATCAATTTTGCATTATCTGGTATCGAGAAGTGAATTTGATTTAATATGAAATTTTTGGGACTTTTTAAATACATTAGAATGCTGATTATGTATTAAACAGCAATTGGATGTAAAACTCATAAGAAATACACTCGATTATTTATCACGCATGTAATGCATTACTACTTTTCCCACTGGGTATGTATGTATGCACATATGTTTGCAAGTGCAATATGAAAATCTAATGTTTAATTGTTTTGACAAGTGCTACATATGAGTTAATACCTTTTAGCGATAAATATACAATGACGAAAATGTAAAAAGGTACGTTAAATTTCGAATATCAAATTTTGTACAAAAGTTTGAAAAATTCGACAAAGTTTC
>NW_016200491.1:0-2536 GCF_001687245.7 Rhagoletis zephyria | reverse complement strand
AATGTTCTGTGTAAAGCAAGCAAAACAAAGCGTTTTATGCGCGCGTATTTTAACCTTTTTGCGGATGCCGGCTAGCCTTTTCGCCATTGCTACTGCTATTACTGAATAGTATTTAGTTAGAGCAGAAGAGATTTTTCGGCTCACTTTGAGCTGAGTAGTTGTTTGACTACGCAGCGGATTAAGCCAACAAAGCGATGCCTTGCGCAGGCGTGTCAGCTGTTAAAAAGCAGACCTACAATTCTGTTTCTTTTGTGGGAATTATTTTAAATTTTTGTTTGCTTTATTCTTGATATTATTGTTAGCTATTGCTAATTTTTTTAAAAGCTTTGCTGGAGCAAAAGTAGTGTAAGGTTTCAGTTTATGTAAATTTGAATGAGTCACTGTGTAAAAAGATCTGGATACTCAAAGCAACGCAAAACTCCATAAGAATCGGAATGCATCGATCTTTATTAAAAGATTTCGTCCTATTATTGGCTTAATCGGATTCGCGGTGCCTCTTTTGGAATTAGCGAATTTGCCGTTCATTGAATATGAACGCAAAAAAATAAAACAAAAATCTTTTTTGAAACGATGCATTTTTAATTTCTCTTGCTTCCTCTGTATGTCAAAATATGAGTTTTCATAGGAAGTGGACTTAGCAACTTTTCACTCTAAGCCAGCGTTATGTATTTTTAAACGAGGTTGCCATCTATGCTGGCAAGTGGAATTAGTAGAATAACTAAAAAATGCATAAAAAGTATATAAAATAATATAAAGCGAAAGTTTTAAGAGTACGATTTTACTATGAATGTATATTTTAAGCAGGGCTGCAACCTGTTTCGAATTTTAAAATTACTTACTTCTGTGCATATATAAAAAATACATTAATATTGATAGCAAAAAAAAAATCGAAAAAGTCTTTGATTACAACATAATTTAATCGAGGTTGCCACCTATCCGGTAAAGAAGAATTTAGAAAATAACTAAAAAACACTTAATAATTATTTGAAAATAAGTATAAAACGAAAATTGTTAGAGCAAGCTTTTAACTTTAAGTGTAAGCAGAGTTGCCAACTTTTTAAAAAAAATTATAAAAAAAATATTTATACAAATGCGTTAACAATTGCATTGCGAGCAAACTTATATGGGAGAGTATTTTTCTTCTGATTTCTTTTTCTAATAGATTATCAGCTACCAAAAATTAAAACAAAAAACAAAACCGACTTCAATTCTCATATAAAAATGTAAGATTACCGTTAAGTTCTTCATGATCTAATGATCGGATCTGAATCAAATTAGAACGGGACCACCTCTGAGGTGAGTTATGCGGTAGCATGCATAAACAAAACATAAAAACAAAAAATATTCCGACGAATTGATAACCTTCTCATTTTCTTGAAGTCGGTTAAAAATAATAACTATGCAAATTCATAAAAAATGCATTGCGAGCGACAACTAAAACAAACTAAAATTTTTAAGTGTCAACATACCTATCAACATAAATTGGGACAAACCTAATGCTAGTACTTTCATAAAAATTTCAAATGCATGTACATACATTAGGGTAGTAAAAAAATTAAATTGCTAAGCTCTCACCCAAAGAATTTTTCTAAATGGAAAAAGGAATGACCGCATTTTTTTTAAATATATGTATTTATAACTGCCTCAAAGACCATGAAGTTTTCCAATACCAAATTGTTTATTTTACCATTTTTTAAAACTAACGATTTTTTGTGTGTCCCCATTTTCTTTTTTGGGGGTTTTTGGGGTACCTATAAAAAAGTAATATTAAGAAATGCTCATATAATCAATTGGGTATTGTTATTGGAAGTCTCCTAAAGAGAAATAGATCGGAAAATATTGATTTTCAAGAGTTTAACATTTTAACCTTTTTCCCCCACAATTATTTTTGTACCACCCTAATGTATATACATAGCAGTACAGACGACACATTTTCGTCATGTGGCATGAGCGTAATTAAGTATACGCCCGCGTGCGCGGCAATTTTTTCGCTTTTGGTATGAGACAATTCGTCATTTCTACATCTCGCATGCGGGCGAAATAGCAAGCTGGAGCCCACACTTCACATACCTATGTACATATGTATGTATATGTATGTATTTCTTGAATTTCTTCGCAGTGACTGATACTCGCACGAGTGCATAAGTGGCTGAACTATACACAGTGGGTCGACAAAAACTGAAAGCAGGGTTGTATTTGTTGATATTTTTAGGTTAAGAATCCCTTTGAATTGAAATCCTAGCTGCTCCTGTTTTAAAGATATCAACATTTTACATAGTTATGATAGGACCGACTTTTGCGAAAGAGAAAAACATCCTTGTGCATTAAATATTCAACAATGTATGTGTGAGTAAATGTGTGTATATATATTATGTGAAAATATAAGTTTATGTAAGTTTTTAGCCGGTTTCAATCGTTTCCAAGGCGCACCACGTAGAGGCAACTNATTTTTTATATTTTTTTATTGCTTTATTTTTTTATCTTTGTTTTTTGTTTTTTGTTTCCTTTTATTTTTTTTGTTGGCTTACCATATAAT
>NW_016200490.1:0-2536 GCF_001687245.7 Rhagoletis zephyria | reverse complement strand
TCTCGTTTTATAACGAAAAATACAGTCCGCTTTCTGCTTTAGTTCCTTAGATTGATCCCACATAACTCACGTTGGGCCCGATCGAAGCGACTTTACACTGCTTGTCGTACTAATTGATCTTTCAGGCTCTCCGAAATTTCTTCGCATTGTCGGATGCAAATTTTTGCTGCACTGAGGCGTATACGTATCTTGGTTGTGGCAGGGGGTAAATCCAGTGAGACTTCTGGATAGGATAGCAGGCAGTTCGTAGCATTAATTATGGATTGGGGTTGTTTGCATTCACTGACTC
Organism: Rhagoletis zephyria; assembly: GCF_001687245.7. NCBI lineage: Eukaryota > Metazoa > Arthropoda > Insecta > Diptera > Tephritidae > Rhagoletis > Rhagoletis zephyria. Next base: position 2,247 of record NW_016200490.1, on the reverse strand, counting down.
TCAAACAAAATGACGAGACATAAAATTGCATTGCTGTGAAATGAAGTCTCGAATTGAAGTTTTGGCAGAGAACTTGTATGGAGAAAGATTTAAAGACACGGCTGTGTCTTTCGAGTGAACTCTTAAAAAGGGCAGCATTAACTAAAATATTCCAACGCGATAAGCGAATACAAGGCAATAACATTGAAGCGGGTTGCCAGGTACCTTAAAATTTTATTTAAATCTATGTATGTAAGTATATTTATTGGGGCGGAGTAATTTATTTTGGAAAAGGTTTATGAAATATTCGAATTCTACGATTCGAAGCAAAAATGGTAAAGAAACTATACACCTAAAATTACGTTTGACCCTCAGTTTTTAAAAGAAAAATCAGTGTATTATATTTTTTTCTGAACGAAATTAATTTTTCATTTAAAAAATTTTGTGTTTTCTTCATATTTAAGAAAATACTTCCCAAAACCGAGAAAATAGAAAATTATGTATAATATTTTTTGTAGAATGAAAAATAAATTTCGACCAAAAAAGTTACAATGTACCGCTTTTTCTTTTCAAAATTGGGAGGGTAAAACGTCATTTTTGGTATATAGTTTGTTTGTCATTTTTTCTTAAAATCAATCGTAGAACTTTAATTTGCACTTTCTTTGAAAATTTTGCTCCGAAAAAATTACTCCGCCCTAATATACTATATACATGTATAAAAACGTGCGTAATTTCGATAACTTGCTTTTGTATTGTTAAGAATGACAAGGGGAATGGTCGGAGATTGCACTTTGGTACTTAAGAGGTACTTTCGTGCAGAGAGTATACAGTGACTCAAACAAGTGTTCCCGTGTTATTTATTAAAAAAATTGCATGTGAAAAATTTTCAAAGAGAAAAATAATTTTTTAAATGTTTCTTTTCATAGAGAATTTTGATGTGTGTGTGTGTGATTTTTTCAAATTTTTTCCTCAATCCGTTCTAGAGGCAANAATTTTTTAAATGTTTCTTTTCATAGAGAATTTTGATGTGTGTGTGTGTGATTTTTTCAAATTTTTTCCTCAATCCGTTCTAGAGGCAATTGGAAAACTATTAAATCGATTTGTTTTTGTGTTTGTGCTGTAAAGTTTTTAAAAATGTATTAATCAAGCTCAAATTTCATATTTATTTATTTATTATCGTAGAACTTTAATTTGCACTTTCTTCAAAAATTTTGCTCCGGAAAAATTACTCCGCCCTAATATACTATATACATGTATAAAAACGTGCGTAATTTCGATAACTTGCTTTTGTATTGTTAAGAATGACAAGGGGAATGGTCGGAGATTGCACTTTGGTACTTAAGAGGTACTTTCGTGCAGAGAGTATACCGTGACTCAAACAAGTGTTCAAACAGTGTTAATTTTTTTTTGTTTTAATATTAACAAGGTTTTTCAAATAATTATTTTTTTTTTGTTATTTTGCTGTTAAAAACATTCCAAGTTTTAACCAAAGCCAGTCAGTCACATAGGGTAAAATAAGTATGCAATTTCTGCGCTCAAAGGCATTTTTTTAAGTTGTTTCTAAATATATGTAGGTTTAAAGGTAGTGATATATTTTATGTTTTAAGGAGTATGATTTCATTAAAACTTAAATAATTTTCTAAACTTACAACAAATTAATTATTTTTTTCCAAACGACAACAAAATGAGTATGTCGTTGGAAATCAATCACAAAACTCACCAATCGACAACCACTTGCTTTGATCATACCAAAAATCGCTGAAAATTTTTGCGATTTAAAAAATAAATAAAAATAAAAACCTTAATTACGTGTGTGGTTTGTACTTGATTTCAAAAAAAAAAAAAAATGGTTGCATACCTTTAGGCATTTTTTCAAATTTCCTCAACAGTGGGGTCTTAGATACATCAAAAATTGTTTTTTTATTCATTTGGTTCTTGCCTTATTATAAATTACCTAATTTCTATCTATATATTTATTGACATATTTTACAAAGCGAAATTACTTGATTTCGGCATTATTCGCTTATAAATTACAAATGAGCCGTAAATTACGATAATGTGAACATGCTTTAAGGCTGTCCCATACAAAATTTATATGCTTTTAAATTTTTTCAGGACCACCCTAAGATTTGCAAAAAAAAGCTTCGCTCCAAGCAAATGCATATTTGATCTTTCGAATTGTCAAGGCCAAATCACACGATTGTTGCATTTGTACAAATTTGTAGACAACACCGCAAATCTGTACAAATGCACCAATCTTGTGATTTG
>NW_016200489.1:0-2536 GCF_001687245.7 Rhagoletis zephyria | reverse complement strand
TCGATTACTCGCATCTCGACGAATATTTACGCAATTTAATGGACGAAATAATGAAGTGACAATGGAAAAACAAGCGCCTAGCTTTTACAACCTGGAGAGTGGCGAATGAAGAAGCTGCTAAATGGCTTGTTGGCCAAGGGCGGCAATTACGCGCGAGTACATACATACATATGATGTTAATGATGCCTCTACTACGTGGATGACAACGTATATATTTGTTGTTCATTTGCCAGGGTAATCGTTGCCCACGATATGCAATAGTGCAATAGATTTAGTGAATGCGATTTTAGATATGCATACGTACTTATACATACATACATACATACACTTTAGAGAAGCCAAAAAGAGACGGCGTACATATACACATATGCGGATGTACATATACTAAAGTTACATATATAATGTAGAACAATAAATATTTGTAGCCCAATTTTTAAAATTAAATAAACAAACATGAAGCGTATACTAACCAGCAGTTATGTTTTTACTCAATCAAACTTCATCATCATCATCATTGGTCCAGAATGAAATGGATAAAACAGGCAGGTATAAAATTAAAAACTATGGAATTAAGTGAAATTAAATGAATTGAAATGCACACTAAAATAAATTGAATTAAAAAATATGTAAATACATGAACTATTGAGAATAACCAAAATTAAAATTAATTAAAAACAAAACGGAATTAAATCAAAAACAGAAATATGATTAAAATTCAAGTACAACCAATAATCTTAAAAATTGACTTTATACATTTAAATTAAATACCTTATTACCAAAGGTGCAGTTCGTGAATGCAAACAGCGATATTACTGCAAAGAATTAAACAATTTTATTCATTTACTATAGTTCATAGAAATGCCTTATTTACGCAACTAAGTTTAAATTCAGCATTTAACCGTGTTTACGCATGCTGGACATATCCATCAATTACGAACTGACCCAATCCTATTTTTAACATGAGTTAGACCAAAGCGGTCAAATGGCCGCACAACCCGCACAACCACATTTTTGATGGAACATATTTCCAGAGAGTTTCATGACTTCTAAGAATTCGACTTTTTTACTCTATTCTGATATATTTTTACTGATATTCAGCTGGATATGTTTATGAAAATTTATTACCTAATTGGAAAGATCGCGGCGGTCATTTGACAACAATATTTGCATATCACTGAATATGAGTGTGGGTAGTTGAACGAAACGACTTTTTATTACTTTTATACATTACAATTGTTGAGTTTTACTTTGCTTATGTTAAACCTTTTATGTGTTTGTAAAATCTAGCAATCGTTGTCCTATTGTAATAGAAAATTTTTTCACTTACTGAAGTTTTCTTGACTTCAATTCGAAACTTTAAACTGCTAATATCAAATAAAACTTTTTCCATTTGCTATAAAAGTCTTTAGGTTATGGGCCCAGCACGCTTCCACTGCGCCACTCTGCTGAGTTGTTTTATGGAAAAAAGCCTGATATATCGAAAATGCGTGTCTTTGGTTGTAAAGCATTGGCCTGGATACCAATTCAAAAAAGAAAGAAGCTCGATGCTAAAAGTCAAAAAGCGGTAATGATAGGTTATACTCCAAATGGATACAGACTATGGGATATTGTGAAACGAAGAGTCTTCACATCGAGGGATATCAAGTTCGAAGAAAATTGTTTTCCGTTTAAAAAGCTAGTTCCTGCGGAAGATCCTGCTTCAATTATTAGAACTCACGAGCAAGAAGGGGATAGTGATGTTGTTGTCGTGAGTGAAAGTGAAGCAGAAACTCAAAATCATAATAATGATGATAATGATGTTGTTGTCGTGAGCGAAAGTGAAGCAGAAAATCGAAATCTTGATAAGGATGTCAGCGCACCGAATGATAAGAATAGTAACGCAAGTGAAGAAGACGAGGATTGCTTTGAGGATAGTATTGGTGATGAGCTACCGGACGCTAATCAAAAATCTGAACCTGCACTACGCCGTGGTCAAAGAAGGCGTAACCTTCCCGATGTTCCTGAAAATTTTAAGGACATTTATGGAAGGCCGGACAAGGATGAGTGGTTTTTTGCAGTTAACGAAGAACTAAAATCGATGCAGGATAATAATGTATGGGAAATAGTAACTCCTCCTAAAGGTGCAAAATTGTTATCATCAAAATGGGTTTTTCGAACGAAAATGGACGAAAATGGGAATTTGGTGCGTCATAAAGCAAGACTGGTGGTGAAGGGTTTCCTACAAAAAGAAGGAATCGACTATAATGAGACCTATTCTCCTGTGGCGAAGTTGACAACTATTCGAGTTGTTTTAGCTGTCGGTGTCAAAAACGGATTTCTTTTTCATCAACTCGATGTTAAAACAGCGTTCTTACATGGTTTTCTCAAAGAAGAAATATACATGTCCCTGCCAGAAGGGGTTATTAGTGAGGAAAAAGGGAAAGCTTGCAAACTTATAAAGTCTCTTTATGGTCTCAAGCAAGCGCCTAGATGTTGGAACCAGGAATTTAACCACTATATTTTAAAGTTGGGCTTTACGCGTTCCAAGCACGACTAT
>NW_016200488.1:0-2537 GCF_001687245.7 Rhagoletis zephyria | reverse complement strand
TCGCATACAATAATATTGGGACGCCTCACTTCATTAAATATGGCTAGAGTTATTTCTCTCCAGTGTTTTTGAATATTTTGGTTTTTAAATAAAAGCCTCTGAGAGTTTTTGTCCAACGGTGGTGAGCAACCATTATTGCTATTAACTAGCAGCTGTTCACAAATAGAAAACACATGTAATATCTTTTATTTGTTACGCTCAAACTATCCAATGTGCATTCATTTATTGATGCTACAAAATTAATAATAATGACGTTTATTAGTTTTAAACAATACAATATAATGCCGTTATTATTCCAAAACTCGATAACAGTGTAAATGCAAAGAAGAAGAAAAACAAACATTTAGTACATTAATGCCCATTAGCGCATATTAACGACAACAATTAGTTGAATGGCATTTAATTAATGGCCTATTTGTATTTATTCAATAAAAACGAGCACTTGCGGGTGCAGCTAAATATGTAACCGCTGAGAGGCAAATATTGAATATCAAGAATATCGAAGCGATTGTATGCATATGAGGATTTTTCGCATTCGAAAAGCGCGGCATACTCTTGATTTTCTAAAAATAAATATTTTGCGTATTTCTTTTATTTTTCCAATTTTTTTTTATTAATGGTTTAACATGATCTGCACTACGCTACATACACGTTCGTGGGTAACCGCGCTCTTAAGTGTTTTTTTTTGCGTTACGATGCATTGTTTGCCTGACTCATTGAACAGCAGCTGACATGCTTGAGCGCTTGACTAACAGCTTAAAGCGTTACTTGACTGTGTCAGCCTGCCAACACCATTGTTTGTCCACTTGTCCGTTAACCAATTGGTCTACCACCAACTAAAGTACTGTGCGGATTTGTGTGTGTGTGTGTGTGTTTCAAGCCTTTGCGTCCGTGCGTAAGCGTACACATATGAGTGTACATAAATAGTTATTTGCGATGAATTTTAAGGCGTTGCATGGCGCTAAATTTCCATTAGTTTTCATTCGACCGTATAACGAAATATTAAGTTCCTAAGTAAATTTACGTTACGCCTTAAGCGCCATGGCACCAAACATGCTTTGTATGCTAAGCACAAATATGTATGTATGTGCATATACACATAGCTTAGTGTGCTTTTGTTTCTATTTTAGCTGTTCGTGTTAGATTGGCGCTCTATCGATAGGCGCTTTGACGTCGTCAGCCAATTTTGCCACTTTGTGGTGGAAGCACTTTTTTCGTTACACGCTTGAACGGATGACGTGTGAGCTGTTGCAGGTTGGGTGGTACGTAAAAGCTTATTGATGTACATACTTGTGAATATTCTATTTATTACTTCTTCGAATGGAGTGGTGTATATGGGAAGTAAGAAATATATTAACGCCTAATTTAATGTTTCTCAGAGTGGGCATTAAAAACTCAGCGAAATACTATGTCTTCTTTTCACGATTTCTTGTTTTTGCTAAAGGTGCTTTTTTCGGCGATGCTTTCCCTATATTTTGTTGGACTTTTCATAAGTAAAACTATTTTGTGAATATTACTTTCTTCATACACTTGGTTGGAAATAAATAAAAACTCAGATGTTGGTATTATTTCCCATTTAAAAGTGAAATGAAAAAAATTTTGCGTTATTGCCGTTTGTGTTATTTTATTTTAGCAATTTTTTTAATAATGATTATTCAAGGAATCATTGCAATATTTATTGTTTCTAATGGCCGACTGTGGAAGCGCTATAGCTGATTTCCGACCAAGGAATATTTATGTGAGTACTGTCAAGCCTTTAACGTCACCGGGACCTGACGGCATCATTCTTGCTCAGCTGCAGAAATCAGTGGAGTTGGCATACCGGTAGCTGACTCCTATCTACGCGAACTGCATAGATGGTGGATACGTCCAATTGTCCTGGAGGAAGATAAGAATAACATTTATCCCCAAAGCAGGTATATCCTCTTACGTATCCCCAAAGAACTTCAGGTGATGATAATATCAAAACAAGTCTGAGTCTGCGTGACTTCTCTCTCTATAGCCTCGGATTACTTCCACGCCAGACTGATTTGGTTTCGGATTACAGCGATATTGCGGAAAACTGCTGTGCCGATAAATTGGCACACTGCCTGTGCACCGTAGGAGCCATCACCAGCGAAAGGGAAGTTATTGGGGTACCTATGGCAACCTTCGGACTGCTTCTGGGCAAATGGGCTTTTAGTTGGCTCAGCGAATGCTACGCGGAAACAACAACATGCAAAGTTGCAAGGTTCTTTTGGCCGATATTGATGGGCACTGGCCCATGGGAATTCATTAGGTATGGCTTAATATTGCTGCGGATCCAATGTGCCGCTGCTGTTTGAAGGGCAATGAGGTGGAAACATCCCAGCACTATCTTCTCAGCTGTCCTGCCTTTGCGAGGCTTAGGTTAAAACATATCGGGCCGTACTTCATGATTGCCCTAGAGCAACTCTCTAAAGTGGACATCAACTGCTTGCGGAACTTAATATATAGCACCCAGAGATTTTCTTCTGTTACTTGACTACCTTGTATAGCGTTCCAGGATAATCTTTTTT
>NW_016200485.1:734-2539 GCF_001687245.7 Rhagoletis zephyria | reverse complement strand
TTCCAAAACTTTAGACACATTCACACCGTGACCAAGCCAAGTAATATCTTGGGAGATTAAAACAGGTGTTCTTGAATTAATCTAATTACTCTAATTTACTTTTACAGTCATACAAGAGGTGATTGAACGAATCGTGTAAGTTACCTGCGATTAATGACTAATTAACAGGTTAATTAATGGTGTAATTAAATACCAAGGCCTCGTCGCATCATCACCCAGCAGGTGCAGCCCGTCCAGGCAAGTGAAACTTATTCCCTTTTTGTTGTCAAGTTTCAGAAGAGAAATCAAAATTGTTCTGTTTTGTTTGCAGGAGGAGGTGCAGACGATCGTCGCCCGACAGGTGCAAGGCAATGTTCAGTCTCTGGGCGGTCTTGATGGCGGATCTGCTGCTGGCATCGGCAACGGAAACCTCGGTCTGGGCGGCGGTCTCGGCGGCGGAAACGGCGGCGGTCTCGGCGGTGGACGAGGCGGTCTGGGCGGAGGTCTCGGTGGAGGTCTCGGCGGAGGACGAGGCGGTCTGGGAGGAGGTCTGGGCGGCCTCGGCGGATCCGGCGGTGGTCTGGGCGGCCTCGGCGGCGGCATGGGCGGGGGCTATGGTGGCGGACGAGGCGGTGGAAGCGGTGGATACTAAGCAGCAGCAGCAGCAGCAGAACCCGAGTAGCCTAGTAGTATTCATCACTTTTATTTATTGCCTATTTATTATTGACACAACTAAAAAAATTCAGTTGCATAATATTTAAACTTTTGTTTTAAAAGGTTTTTGTCAAAAAAAGTTTTATTAAAAAAAAATTTAAAACAAGTTTACTAATATATATTTAAAAATAAGTAGCTCATTGGAAAAACTGGAACTCTTTTTTTAAAGTAATTGTAAGGTTCAGCCGAATTGAATTTTGTGTCGTTTTTAAAATTGAATGATCTAATTCTTGATGCTGACATTATAAATGTTTTAATGAGTTGATTTTCTGATGTTGGTTCAGCGACGTTTATGCATATGCTAGGTACAGTTAGCTTTGAAAACTCCTGTTTAGAATGTGATACTATTTCTGGCTTCACATCAGGAAACAAATCAGAAAACTTTGAAATTTTCTTGTACGTTTTCACAGCAATTTGTTTCAAATAGTTTTGCTGGTAATAAATTTTCGAATGTGAAATTACATCTTCGGTTGTCACATTGAGGCCAATCATTTTAGCTAAGATTTCTGCAGTTGAAGAAATAAACTCGATGTTCGTGTTGTACATTACTTTGCTGTTAGCTTTATGACGATTCACTTTTCCCAGTCTGGTCAGCTCTCCGTTTGCCACATCGACATTCACAACAAATACTCTAAACCACACTATGAACGCCCATTCAATGCATTGATCGATTTGGCATTCAGCTAAGGCAAGTAAAGAGTTGATTGTCTTGGTGATTTCGATAAAAACACTACCTTCTAGCTCATTCAATAAGTCAGCACTTCCCTGTCGCTGGACAAACCAGTTTGCAAGGCGCCCTCTTATAGTGAAAATGGCCATAAATAAGTGTAGTGCATATCTGAAATGCATCGCATCGTTGTCAATGTCATCAAGTAGGCTGAAGCGCGGAACTTCCAACTGGTCCATCATTGCAGTCATTCTAAAACAAGATAAACATAAAACGTTAGTAATTTAAACAAAACTCATTTTTAAAAACTCTTACTGCATGTAATCGCTTGCTCTGGCTGGATCCACAGTGAAACTGTCTCTTGGTATTTGAGTAAAAGAGGAAATGTTGTTTGTTTTGTAGTAATCAACAAGCAATGCACAACCAATTTTAACAATGGACTCCC
>NW_016200485.1:0-724 GCF_001687245.7 Rhagoletis zephyria | reverse complement strand
TTCCTTGATTTCCGTTACAGTTTTGAAGCATGTTTGATGCAAATGTGATCAGTGCGTGTTCTGAAAAATAGGCCTGCTTCTCAGACATGTTGCTGCGCACTTTTTGAAAGAAAACTTTGACGTTTGCTTGCCAACAAGCAACAATACGACGATATAACTTTTCGGAATGGCTAGCTTTTGATGTCTCATTTTTATAAATTGAATTTGCTATTTTAGCATGCGAACTAATCCGAGAGTTTTCTGTCTCATCTGCAGTAAATCCAATATAAAAAAGGCAACATAGAAATTCATAAAGAGATTCGGCTGTTGTCATTGTAAACATTGAATATACAAATGCTTTTAACTCAGAAAATGAAGACACTTTTTCAATTTTCTCTAAGATTAAGTAATATAAACTCAGAGTTTCTGTTAGTGTTTTTTCATTTGTCATCATAGTAAAAAGCACATTGTGACAAGACATTATGACTCGTACTTCAGTCAAAGCAGATTTGCTCAAAGGAGTCACAGTTTGAAGCTGTTTGGCTGGCAGAGGTTGGTTGGTGCTCACATTTTGCTGGCAAAACCTATGTGAAGATGAATTGACTACTGCTGCTGGTTTGGGCTTCTTGAAGTGAATGTCCAACTGCGGCTCAATCGGTCCTAAAAGTGCATAGAAATTAGAAATGTATTCAACAATATAATAAACTTTGTTTTTACTTTTTGGCGGTTGCTGGCTAAGCGGTCC
>NW_016200484.1:0-2537 GCF_001687245.7 Rhagoletis zephyria | reverse complement strand
GTATGCAGATATTTAAATGCCGGTTTGCTTTTCGCGCGACAAACTTTTTCAAAAACGAATTGAATTAGTACAAATTGTTAGTAATTTTCATTCGAGTTTGAGTGACTCCTTTCACTAAATGGCTTTTAGTAACTTTAACGAGACCTTAACTTATNATTCATTTTAGTGCAGTTTTGACAAAAGTTTCTTGCTAAAAAATCTTTTGTTACACTACTTTATTTTATTCCTTCGATTGTACATATTAAATAAAAGCTTTTTTTTAAAGCTTATTTTTTTACATTCTTTTATTCCATCTTGCTGTCCAATTAATTTTGAATTCATCGAGTTTTTCAGACGACCGCAAATGGACGTGTTAAGGAGCCGCAAAGAGATGTGAAGCAAAAAAAAAACAGGTTAAAAGATTGCAAGAATGTCTGCAAGTATTTGCAATAAGTGTGAACAAATGCAATGAAATTTAAATGATTTTGAATTTTTATGTAGACAGGTATTTTATGAATTCGTGGTTATTATCTGCGTCTGAACCTTGTCTGAATAAAATAATTTTTTAAATCTTTGTTTATTTTTTTTTTAATATCACGACCGAGTCGTTGCTGACTTCATTTGTTTAAGAAGAACTTCCTACATCAGTATTTAATATACAATTAACCATGTAAATATGTATGTATTTATATAGTAAATATGTATCTATGCACGTCAATTTGTATGTAGGGATGTGTATGAACGCTTTAAAAACGGCTGATGATCTGTGTTTGTCGTTACAAACTTGTTGACAATGAAAGCTGTAAAATTTTAGTTGCACATCAGCGTTGAAGGTGCAATGAGGTTGACAAAAAAATTTTTAATATTTAGATGAATGCAGCAGAAATACCTGGAATAGTGTGAGTCATTTTAAAATTTAAATAATCGAATGCTTGTGCGCAAATCAAAAAAAAAAAACAGGTACACTTTCTAAAGAAAAATAACTCCCTCACTTTTAAAGTTATTTTACTAAAATTTTGCACATAACGGGTTTTTAATGTAACCATAATTATTCCTTAAAATTATCGAAATAGGTTCACTTTAACATATAGCTCCAATACAACTGATTAGTGAGATCTGTGTTTTTGCGCGTGAACCAATTTCGATGATTTTAAGAGTTACACTCGTGTGAAAAAATTTAGTAAAATATCTTCAAAACTGGGGGAGTTTTTTTTTATAAAATAGTTAAACTTTAAGCAAAGTGTCAAGTACCGCTCTCACGAAAAGTGGAGCCAATCGGGAGAAACTGAGGACGCCATTGAGTTTAGAGGGCTCCAATTAAGTAACCAACCTCTGTCGAAAAATAGTTGATTTTATTCCTCGCTCGTAATATTCTCACTACAAGAAGGATCCTCATTAAAAGTAGTAAATCAGGGTTGTTACATACTTCTAGAGAAAATATTTTTAAAGCATTTTACAGCTATATGTAACGTTATAAGGACTATAAGTTATAAGAAGATTTAGATCGCTTCGACGTATTTTCCAAATGTGCCTTCAATTAAGATGGTTTTGGAATGAAAATTACGCTCAAGGTCGCAGAATATTTTTATAATTAAAAATTGGTTTATTCTGAAAGCACACCTCTTCCTAAGTCATCAAATTATTTGTAATTGTTTGTAGAATTCAATACATACTTAAAAGGTTATTAAAATGAAGTGCTTCAAAAACTATACGCGATAAACCGAAAATTTTAAAAATTGCGAAAATAGAGTTATACAATTTGAGTTACTTTCCATTTAGTTATTTTTCAAAAGCAACTTTAGTTAACTACCACATATGAAGTGTACACATAAGTACTAATTGCGCATAAAATTTTAAGCCAGTATATCGAGCCCTAACCGCCAAAATAACGTAAACGAAATTTTTTTTCAAAATTTTCTTTTTGATGCAGAAATGTATCTAGATGCTCTAGGAATACTTCTGCATCAAAAAGAAAATTTTGAAAAAATGTCGCTTACGTTATTTTGGCGGTTAGGGCTCGATATGGTGTGCTTCAGAAGTTATGACATAATAAATTTTTTTCCTCTTAAAAAAATACCTAAAAAATTCACTTGTTTTTGTACCTGAGCGCACTTGTGCAAAGGGGTATTATAACTTTTTTCACATAACGGTTGTTTGTAACAGGCAAAACCAATTGAGACAGATATAGACAAATGTATACATAAATGATCAGGAATGAAAAGAGAAATCGATTAAGTGGTGATTGTCTGTCCGTCCATCCGTTCGCCTGTGCACACGGTAACTCGAGTAAAAATATAGATATCTTAACGAAACTGCGAAAGAACTTTAAAATTTTTTTCAGTGAATTTTGTAGCTCTTGGTCACTCGCCCCTTATTTCAACCCCTAAATACTCCCTAGATGATCCCAATAAATTACTCGTTGCAAATGATGCAAAGATGCGGTGATTTCTAAAAAGCTGAAAGCTATAGCTTCTACCATTTTTAAATTATTTTTGTTCTTTCGTTGGCATTTTTTTTACAAAAAACCGGCCTCAAAATCAATAAAACTAATACTAAGT
>NW_016200483.1:0-2537 GCF_001687245.7 Rhagoletis zephyria | reverse complement strand
GAAAACTGCGATATTTTAGTAACTTTAGAAGCTTATTCACTCAAAATTGTTATCTACAATGATTTTTAGACGAAAAAAAATGAATGCTTGCAATAATTTTTTGGCAATAATACGTTTATGATCAAATTTTGGAAAGTGGGCGTGGCGCCATCCACTTATGATCACATATACATATGTATCTCGGTAACCGTTCGACCAATATGTACCAAACTCGGTATGGCTATTGTGCTTGTCACATAAAAGCAAAACGTTGAAAATTATTGAAATCGAACTGAAATTACGGCCACTTTTCATATAACGGTAAATGTCAGAATTGCTTGAAACTTTCGATATTTCGAAATTTAAGGAGGCTCAGTTACTCACAATTGATACTAACAACAATCCCTTGAAAAGAAGTAAAATTATTTGCAATTTTGGAAAATGGGCGTGATACCGCCCACATATGACTATATAAGTTTATCTCATTATGTCTAACTGAACTTTCTATGGAAGATGTTTGAAAACCACTATTTACCATGCAGCCATCGTTTTCGGAAAGGTGAAAAAATTATATTTAATATTTGCGCCGGGTATTTAATGTTCAGCTCCGCACGAACTTAGACTTTCTTACTTGTTAATTAATAAAAAAAATGGTATTTTCCCTCCTTTCTTTGTGGCTCACAATTTGTTTTTGCATTAAGAGGCTCTACAGCTATTCTACTGAAGACTCCACTGGCCGAAGGTCTCAATAAAATGTAGCCAACCAAGCTTTAGGCAGCCAATTTCAAATCCATAGCAGAAAATTCGGGCACACCCCATTTCGTAAAACAACAACACACTTAGATTGCGAGTATTTGCCAAAGCATTAGCAGCAATAAAATTACACATCGCTAAAAAGCGAGGCGTTGTCAGCGAATTTGATTGAGTTTTCATTTATGTATATAAAATCAGTTGGCGTCAATGAGCGACAGATNGTGAGCGACAAGTGCTATTCAGGTTAAATTAACAGTGGAGTGATTGAAGAGAATTTCGCAAAAGTTACAGCAAATAACAAAAATTTCCAAGTTAAAAATATTTATACAGCACTTTAAGTCGCTTTCACGAGCAAAAAATCACCACCCGATTTTATTATTTAAACAAATTTGCATTGAACTTATTATTATTGCTTAGCTTTATCTTGCTAATATTAAGTACCTGGTATATATGTAGCTATATAAATGTCTAAATGTAAAACTGTATACATATCTGTCTATCTTACCGACAACACAAAATGAAAGTGAAAATTATAAGCTATTTTCGCAAGCGCATTACAGATTAAATATAATTCCGATATTTAAACATATTTTTGGCAGCAAAAACTTTTACTTTCTCCAGGGGGAAATTAAAGAAAAGGCGGAGCTTATATTAATACATATACATATACATATGCCTATAAATATTTATGTATGTATAAATGAAAACTTATGAATGTACACAAATCACTTTTCAGTAAAAGTATTTTAAAATGAATCCAACGAGTTGCAAGCAAATAAAGCTTTACGCCGCCCCAATCCGCGCTAAGATTCGCCACATTTATGCTTCATTAGTGCTTTGGCAACCGAACAAAGCTACTCATTATGAACAACAACAAAAGGGCCAAGTAAATGCTCACACATAACAAGGTGATTTACTCGTTCGTATGCCCAAGTTTGTTGCTATTCGCTCTCTGAATTGGAGCTATTTCACTTTGTCCAAAGGCATGTGCGTCTTGGCAATTATTGTGAATTTTGCAGAATTTCTCGAGAAAGTGCAGCATAACAAAGGTAGAAAAACGTCTTTGTCATTCAATTTTTCGCTTTTGTTGTGAGAACATTAATATTTATACACTTAAATAGACCCTCAACAATTTATTTTATTTAAGCGAATTATAACATCGCTAAAAAGCCAAATCAGCAAAAAAAAAAATACCGATCAAGGTTTTTCAACATAGCCGCATACAGTGCGTTTGAAAAATGTGTGTTTCATAAAAATACAGAAGATCATGGACGGCATCAAATTTTTACAATACATATACATATATGGTGGAAATAGGCTTATTATACTAAAATTTAATGGGCTATAAAACTACATACCTAAAATATTCTGAATAACACAGTTGAAATTTTTTTTTATTTTTTTTTTTAATATTGAAACTTTTATTTGAGCAATTTTTGTTCGTTTTGTGTGAACTCTAAATTCTTTTCAACTACTTTTTATTTCATAACCTTTATTAACGACAGCAGAAGAATCAATTTTCTGCAAAATCACGACTTTCTCTGGACTTTGCACTAAAAAAAAAAATCAATATGAACTAGTAAAAATTAAAAAATCGGGCTCGACAAATTTCCTCAAAATTATGAAATCGGCTGAAAACCTAAGGCTTTGGACTATTTTGAACAGTAAATTCCAGTTTGGCACCACTATGCGCCCTATGGCTTAATAGCGCCGGAACTTCTCTACGGTCCGTTACGATTTATTCTGATAGCCGAGCAGCGATTAATGGCTCTATTCTGTATCAGTGAAAAATTCTTGTCACAGTT
>NW_016200482.1:0-2537 GCF_001687245.7 Rhagoletis zephyria | reverse complement strand
TCAAACTGATCAATGTTTACTGAGTTGTCGAAATTTATATACACAGAAAATTAGTTGTCCAAATATACAGATAGTTATCGAGCTATAAAAACGTGTGGGATTAACGAAATTTGTCAAGTTAAAGAAATGTATCAATTTATCGATATTTATTGAATTATCATTATNACGAAATTTGTCAAGTTAAAGAAATGTATCAATTTATCGATATTTATTGAATTATCATTATTTTACACTTAACGAAATTTATCGAGGTGTCGTAATGCATGGAGTTCTTTCAACTTACAGAGTTATCGATAATTATTGATTTACTGAAATTGGTTGGTTCAACGAAGCGACGTTTATGCAATTTTCAAAGCCATCGAGCCATCGAATTTCACAGTTATCTAAATTGGTCGAGTTAACGAATTTTGTTGAGTTATCGAATTTTAGTGTTCTTGACATTCATCGAACTATCGATATGTATCAAATCATTGAAATTTATCGATAAACTTGAATGTATCGGGTCAATTCCAAGTCCTGCCGAAGTCTTCCAAAGACCTTCTCAGATAAAAAACAGTTTAGTTACGTTTTAGCAGAAGATTTTCCGGTTAGTTAATTTGTACCGTGTAAGTTTTGCTACGTGTTAAGTTAAAAAAACCTCTCCAAGGCTTCTAAAACTAGAAAAACTGTCGAATTCCGACAGTAACTGGCACTCTAGTATAAATTGATACCTGACCAAGGACTGTCACTTCAGAATCAGTCTTTCTCCGGCGTCAAAAAGGTTAACCGACGTTTTTTTACCCGTCTTTTTCGGGTTTTCGTGTTCGTAACTTTTCAGCCTAGTGACGATATCTAGCCATGTATACATAATCACTTTTAACCAAGGCTTATATTGTTTTTTTTTTTCAAAATTAAATGTCTTACTAAAATCAGAAATTTTAAAAGTTTTATCTGGGTTATGAGCCAATTTAGTGCAATTGTCCTTTAACAAATTTCTACCCAATAGGCAGAGGTATAATTTTGCCCTAAATTACAATGCATTATTTGTGTTTTGAAGACAAATTGCTTTGACAAAACTTTAGCAAGAAAGAAAAATGCCGACTCATTTTATTAAACTGTACAACCGAAACTAAAGTAGGAGACAATATAAAAGCAGAGGCTATAATAGCTCGATGTAGCAGCTCTGCGTTGGATTAGCTAATAAGCGTGAATTTCAAGAAATCTCTTGATCAAAGACATACATAACTAAAGGAGCTTTGAGGGGAAAGTACCTAAGTATTTTGTAACACAATTTCTTGTTAGTGTGACTGCGCGCTCCTAACGTTCGCCTTAGCAACCGCAGTCGCCACAGTCACAGTCACATTTTTCTTCACTTTTGTCTACGAGTTGATTGCGTTTTTGATTTTGTTAAAAAAAAACCACTCCTTTTTGTTCGAGATGTGTGCCTTTGTATGAGCAGCGTGCGCATCCTTGCAAAGGATATCTATGTAGTTACGTACGTAACAGTCAGTTATGGGCGCGTACAAATGTTTGTGTATTTAAGTGATTTATTGTTGGCATTTTGCCTTATAAAAATTTCACACCTGCATTTTTGCGCAATGTTTGCCGCAAGCAATGACGTCTGCGAACAAAACGCGTTCGCTGGTTAAGTGTGCGCGAGGTTAATGACCACTGTGGCATGAAAAGGCTACGTAAGCAGTCAAGTATTCTTGTCCAAAGCGACTATTGAAAATTTAAAAAGCAACTTATGCATTATTAACAATAACTTTGTGAGTGTATTTCTAAATGTTTGTTAGTATTTAGCACAAAACAAAATTAGGGCCTCTTCCTCTTTTTTTACCTATCTTGGGTGAGAAAAAACAGGTTTACTTTTCTGGAGAATCAGCCAAGATTAGGCTAGATGAAGTCAAATAAACTGGACCGTTAAATATCGCATAGGTCCTTAATTGGTCCTTAGTATTAATTACCAATGAAGTTGAGATGAGTTCAACAATTTTCTATTTTCTTCAAGGAGAAGAAGAAAGCTGATCTAAAATAGCTGAATTGCGATAATTCGAAATCTTGGCAGTTACTTAGAAGATATTCAAGTTTATTTTTAAATTACTTTTTTAATGTCACTTTGTTGTCACATAGAGAAGAATTGGTAACCTTCTTTTTATTAAGTCGGTTAAAACTATTGAGGTATTAGAAAAAAAACAAGTAAGAAAGTCTAAGTTCGGGCGGAGCCGAACATTAAATACCCGGCGCAAGTATTAAATATATGTTTTTTCACCCTTCCGAAACCTTCCGCTAGATGGTAAGCCGAGGTGTATCAATTTTGAGTAAATTAGCGTCCTTCAATTTCGAAATATTGAAGTTTCAAGCATTTCTGAAATTTACCGTTATATGAGAAGCGGCCTTTATTTTAGTCCGATTTCAATAATTTTCAACATTTTGCTTACATGTGGCAAGCACAATAACCACACCGAGTTTGGTACAAATTGGTAGAACGGTTACCGATATACATATATGTGATCATAAGTGGGCGGTGCCACGCCCATTTTCCAAAATTTTACCAT
>NW_016200481.1:0-2537 GCF_001687245.7 Rhagoletis zephyria | reverse complement strand
GAGAGCAAAAAAGTGTGAAAGAAGAAATAAGCGAATTTATAAAATGTGGTTGATTGAAATGAGTTCTTTCAAAAGCTTAAAGACTAATTTGTACACATATATCATAAATATTTTTTCTTTTATACTAAAACTACATATTTTGTTATCTAAAACTGCTCCAGAATTTCAAATTTTTAATATAGGCTTACAACCGGGGTAGAAACTTATCTCTCATTTTTAACTGTGAGGATATTTAACATAGTGATAGGCCACTTACAGTGGCGGTCAAAAATGGATGAATGGTGATTCGTTTTTAATATTTACAATATTTTTCGAGGCAAAATTTTTTTGATATTTTTTTTATAAAAATATGGTTCATACCTTAACAAAAACCATATAACTCACACTTTCAAACTTTATACAGAACTTAAAAAAATTGCACAAATTTTTATCTAATTTTCGGGCTTTTTAACCAAGTGCAAGTCAGTGCAAGTTTTGAGTAGCTAAAAAATCGCATTGATTTTTCATATTTTTTGTGTTGCACTCTTTTCTATATAAACATGAATTTCTTATGGAAGAATATGCGCAAGACCGTTTGCAAAAAAAAAATAAAAAAAAGGTAAAGCCAGTTTTCCTAAATTTCGCTATTTAAATGAAAAAAACCGTAAAAGCTGTCAGCAAAAAAAAATGTATTAAACATCAATGCGATTGTTTAGCCATTCAAAACTTGCATTTATTTTACTAGAATTCTATAAGCTTGTTAACTGCATACCCAAACAATTTCTGAAAAATCTGGTTAAAAAGCTAGAAATTTAGATAAAAATTTGTGGAATTTTTCTAAGTTCTGTATATAGTTTGAAAGTGTGATTTACATAGTTTTTATAAAGAAATATAAAAAAAAGTTTAGCTTGAAAAATATTGTAAATATTAAAAACGAAATACCATTCATTCATTTTTGACCGCCACTGTACATAAAAATAAGTAAGTCAAACGTGCATTTTATTGGTTTTCCATATACTGAGAGTTCATTAATAAATGAATGTTACTTTAGGTTAGGTCAGGGCGGGTTAGGTTTAGTCAGGCAGTGTCTTTTTATAACAAATACTAACAAACCGAAATTATGCTTATTTAGGCTCATTGGGAAGCCAGTTGGTTTAGCGCTGAGTACCGACCACGATTTCTTGCCAGGTTTGCAAGTGATTTCTTAATGTAATCTGTTGTTCCCTATTTTAGTAAGCCTCTCGGAGTAGCTTCCAAGCTTGCGACAAAACAACTTTACGTAGAAATGGTACAGAATTCTTGAAAATCAATATTTTTCGATCGCGAAACTTTGGTTCTCTTCAGCGGACTTCCAATAACAACATCCAATGGTTTATTTAACCATTTTTTAATAATGCGAATTATTGTTGAGAATCTCCTGAAGATAAACAGAGCTTTTCGATTGAAAAATATTCAGCCTTTTTTTGATTAAATCCAATAGTTTTATCTTTGGTTTAAAGGCCAAGAGTCAGTCATAAGCGGGTAACGGACTTTATGAAAATTGCCTCTTTTCTGGTAAAGAGGTAGAGTATATTTCATTAAGAATATCCACGATTTAGCTTTCCCTGATTCCATATATACACATTTGATGTTGCATTTTTTGCCTTTTTTTTAATATTTTTTATAGGTTTTTAGGTCGTAAAAATCCGTTCCCTGATCATAAGTAATATAGATTTTTAATCCTTTCGATCTGACATCCTTTATTTATTGTTATTTAGTATAACGATTTAAATGATAACCAATGGGTAGAGAGTGAATTACAACTTAATTTAAGTATCATAAAAACTAAACTTCACAATAGCGCTTAAAGAAGCTGTAACGCTTAATTTTATGCAGCATAAATTTGGATTTTATGCTAAAACTCAGCCAAGCGCTTTTGCCGACGTCCACTTTTTTAATGCTAACTAAATATGTATACTTGATTGTGAAGACCAAACAAGAAAATACATTTTTTGTATGAGAGGCCGTCGATGCCGTTTTCCTGCTTTTTGGTATGGCAACACTTTTATGAAGATTATTTTATGGAGTGACGCAATGTTAATGTCATTTGCACCAAATCATTGCTGTTGATGTTGCTAACAATGTTTTGCTGGCTGCTTTAATATACTTCCGTTTACAGTTTGAGTTGGACTCTGCATTGTTGGTTGGCAGTTAGACAAACTTAAGCACTCACTGCTACAAATACACAGCCGTTTAAATGGCCCATATTTGTGTAGAATTGGTTACGCACATATACACATATTTAAACACACACACACACACACACACACACTTGCCATCAACATTGTCTGTTACAAACTAATTGACAATAATAATGGGCCAAGTTAGTGGCTCTACTGTGACCTATGAATGTAAGAATGTATCTACGAGTATGTTTCAAAGTAGAGTATAAATATGTATGTATGTATGTATGTAGTTGTTGCCTATTGGACGTGTACAACATTGGCTATTATCACCAAGAATTTCATCGTCAGTCTCAGTCTCATCACAGACAACATAAACATCCTATACACAATGTT
>NW_016200480.1:0-2537 GCF_001687245.7 Rhagoletis zephyria | reverse complement strand
AAAGATCGTTTATCTCATCAAAAGTACAAAACCGGCTAAAACTCCCAACACCAAACTCAAACTTTGAAATTTCGGGAATGGGTGGAAGAGTAATACAAAACTCTAATAAAATCTGCTCATTAACCCTGATTTCCCCCAATGCGGATGTNACACGCCATAGTTCTGCCGCAACTTACAAATATGCTTCCAAGCTATAAAGTAAATGGCAAAGATCGCCAAAAATTTGCCCACCTAAAATTAGCGGATCCCAACTGCCACACCCCCGCGCAAGTTGATATCCTATTAGGCAGCGACCTAATCCCCCAAATAATGCTAGAAGGCATTGAGAAAATTTCAAATACCCTGTTAGCCTAAAATACCATCTTTGGATGGATATTGAGCGGCCAAATAAAAGAAAAATGTCGGTATTCACAACTCAAGTTGAAGATATTTCAAACGAATACCTCAATTCTCAATTAAGAAGATTTTGGGAGTTAGAAGAACTCCCCCCCATGCAAGTCATTACCCCAGAAGATAAGTATTGTGAAGACTATTATAAAGCCACAACTACAAGATCAAATAACGGCCGCTACGTCGTACGGCTACCATTCAAGCTACAATTTCCCGACACACTCGCCTTAGGCCACTCTCGAACCTCAGCACTTCAGCAATTTTTAAGTATGGAAAAAAACCTGCTTAAAAAAGGCGAGCTAAAGACCTCGTATGACAATGTACTCGAGGAATACCTCCAATTAAATCATATGGAAGTAGTCGAGTCATATGAAAAAATTACAAAAGGTAAATATACTTCATTTTACCTCCCACACCATGCAGTAATAAAGCCAGAAAAACTTANGCTCCCACACCATGCAGTAATAAAGTAAGAGTAGTATTCAATGCCTCGAAATGCACAAGCTCAGGCAATTCTTTAAATGACGTATTATATACGGGACCCACACTACAACCTGATTTAATGCTCCTAATACTAAATTGGCGCATGTTTAAATACGTTTTCAATGGGGATGTCGAAAAAATGTACAGACAAATCCTTGTGCATAAAAACGACCAAGATTTTCAGCGCATTATATTTCGCAATTCACCTAGTAGTCCAATACGCGACTACAAATTAAAAACGGTGACATTTGGCGTAAATTGCGCCCCCTTTCTTGCCATTCGAACACTTCACGAATTGGCAAACGATATAAAAGAAAAATTGCCTCTAGCAACCCCGGTGTTAAAAACACAAACTTATGTGGACGATATCCTGTCGGGAAACCACAGCTTACCCCAAGCATGTGAATCACTATCTCAAGTGATCCAAGCCCTCAACTCCGCAGGGTTCCCCTTAAAAAAGATAACGGCCAACCACCCCGAAATATTAAAAAATATAAATAAAGATCACATATTAGACACAAACTTCCTCATCTTTGAAAAAGAAAGTACCACCAAAACTCTGGGAATACGATGGAATGCGATATCAGATCAATTATCATATACTCTTGAGTCAATATCTGCAATATCCGCAAAAACCAAATGGCAAATCCTGTCGTCTGTGGCAAAACTTTTTGACCCCGCAGGATGGCTTGCACCAATTATGATCCAAGCAAAGATACTCATTCAAGAATTGTGGCTAGACGGAACAGATTGGGACGAACAAGTTAAACCACTACGCTTGATAAAATGGTCCCAATTTGCCAACAATCTGAACACTATTTCGGAAATACAAATCCCTCGATGGGTAAACTACTCTCCCGAACATCAAGTCGAACTTCACGGCTTCTGCGACGCCTCTGAAAAGGCATACTGCGCTACTATATACGTGGGCACCCAACAAGATGGCAAAACAACCAGCCACTTGCTAGTCGCGAAAGGCAAAGTGGCTCCGCTAAAGACCGTAATCCTACCACGGCTTGAGCTATGCGGGGCGCTCCTCCTTGCTAAACTAGCCTCCACTGTTTAAACCCACTTAAGCCTGAACAATCGCAAATTATACCTATGGACTGACTCTGAAATAGTCCTAGCTTGGTTAGAAAAACCACCTCATACGTGGAAGACATATGTGTCAAACCGCACAGCCCAAATAATTGACTTAGTTGGTCCAGCAACTTGGCGACATGTAGCCAGTGCTGATAACCCCGCCGATCTTGGCACAAGAGGTTGCAAACCCCTGCCTCGCCACAACCTCACTCTGGTGGAACGGCCCCAGCTGGCTAACAGAATCACCAGAATTCTGGCAACAATCCCCCAAACGCAACATAATACCCCCCGAAAGACGAAAAATTGAAAACTTTCATGCCGTATTAGATGATACTGACATCCTTGAGCGATTTTCGTCGTTCCCCCGAGGCCTCAGAGTAATAGTTTATAAGTTTCAGTTCATAAATCGCCTCAAAAACAAAGTGAAAGGAGCGTCTAACCCCCCGCATCATGCACTAGCACACCAAGACCTGCAACGGGCTAAAANAGTTTCAGTTCATAAATCGCCTCAAAAACAAAGTGAAAGGAGCGTCTAACCCCCCGCATCATGCACTAGCACACCAAGACCTGCAACGGGCTAA
>NW_016200479.1:0-2537 GCF_001687245.7 Rhagoletis zephyria | reverse complement strand
TATACCAGGGGAGTTTGTGTATACGGGCGGGGCGTACAGGTACGATGTTTTTTTTTCTTCTTTTTTCTTAATCTTAATCATTAATAACTCTCCTTCGCTGGACACTGCGATGCATATTTTAAATAGCTAATGAATTAAAATAAATTTTAATTTTCAAACATGTTGCAACCCCACTAAATACAGTTCAGAAAAAAAATTTTCAAATCCCCTTCGATTGATACCCATATTTGAATAATTCATTTTTCGAATAATTTGAATTTAACTTTTTTAACAGGTGGCAACCCCCTTCCAACACCTCTGAAATATTCCAAATATACCAAAGATTTCTTAACACTCCTTCGTTTGACATCCATATTTTGATATTTCGTATAACTTGCGTATAAGTAAACTAAATTCGCCATTTGAAGCAGGTGGCAACCCCTTTCAAAATATTTTCAAACTACTACTTTCTGAAGCCACTTTCCTTTGGGACCCATATGGTGGTACCCTCCTATAATTCCGCTAAGAAACAAAGCTTGATTGATACCCAGTTTTTAATAATTGTTTTTTTTTTAATAATTTGAATATAGTAGACACAAAATAGAAATGACTGGAGCCCTTTTTTGAACGCGATTAGAGCGTCAAAGAAGAAGAAGAGGAAGTTACTGATCTTTCGAAGATTTCATATTTCTCTAAATTACCGTTATAACTATGGGATGTGGGCGTGTTTATTTGCCGATTTTATATATTTCCAGCCGTTCTAGTTGCGCAGACGGCATTCACGTGGCGAGGGCTGGTGAAGGCAGTAATTGTCTGTATTTACAGTGCTAGATCCAATGGTTGTCTTATATAGTTCTGGATCACTTCCTTCAGTTCACAGAGATGCCTGTTGACGGTGATTCTACTTTTCCAACAAGTGTCCTGTTAAGCCCCCCACGTCGTTAGCAACCGACCAGACATCTTAAAAAAGCATCCAAGCTTTAACATTTATGTAAGAGATATTCTGGCAGTTCGAAGCGCTGTATTGTGGCATGTCAGTAGCTTTGCTCACAGCGTTCTTTTAGTTCCCCATGACCAAATTGGCGCAGCATACTTTAGAATGAATCGGCTGACCAATGCCTTGAACGGTGCCAAAACCATTACTTTACCCTTATCCCAGATGCTGCCGCTAATTTCAGGCCATTGTTGTGGATCTGTACTTTACTGGCAGTAGCGGTTGTGGGTGTTGGGAAATAAAGGAAGCTGTCGAAAGTAACCTCTAACATTTTTGGTATCTTAGCTTTCGAAATTGGTTTGAATTTGCAGCTGCAGGCTGACCTCTCCATTAACATTCGCACGTCGAAGAAGACTTTGATCTCCATATCTTCTCCTCGTTCACCACTAGACCAATCTGGTTTTCTTCTTTTTCCAGGATGTTGAAAGCCTAACTGAGGTTCAGGGTGATAAAAAATATAGCGCAAATCTTGTGCTCAGACGGGATAACGTTTTATTCAGGTTAAAGCGCAACTTTGACAGTTTTGGCGAAAGTGCGACTCCTTGGCGAAAATATCGTTTGATGTCGAACAGCTCGGTGAATCCAATTTTCTCGTTTTGCTACCAAAAGGATTTGGAAAATTACACAATAAAACTGGAATGGATAATTTTCCTTTGAAAACAGATTGGATTTCAATTCAAACTACGAATACAAAATTCTTAAACTGGAAATCTAGTAAAGTCAGATGCATACACACACTTCAATACGAATGGATTTAAACTGAAAAGAAGGGCTGGAGGCGCGGGCATATTATTCGATTTTTTGCTGCCTGATTACTGCATACAGTATTCAAAAGGTCTGGCACAGTGTGATACGATTTGGATCAATGAAAACTACGCGAAATGTACCTTGAAACAACTTCGTTTAATTCTAAAGTAGCTGCGAGATGACGCCGATCCTAAATGAAGTGGCTGAGATATTAGGAACGCCCATTTTCAGGCTTCCACAACAACGCGCGTTCGGATTTAATCCTTAGGGAGAACTTTGTATCAACTGCAGAGGTATATTAGTGTACAGAAATCACCTGGCGAATGACTAGTAAAGTATGACGAAAATTAAGTGCTCACAGAACTGAATCTAAATCTCAGTAGAGAGGAATTTTGGTGAAGTGGTAGTGGAAGAAGAAGATACTACATTACATCAAGCTCTTGTTGGCTATACGCCTGATGAAACTTGATGATGTAGTGTCAACAAATATGTAAAAGCAATATTCAGAAACTTGCTACATTGAACATCTTACTAAAAACAGATTGAACCCTCGAACTTTAATATTCGATAAACACTGACAAGACGTTTTTCCGGTTCATTGTTTTTGTTAGAGAAAACTCGATAAATTATACCAAATTAACACAATCTTCATTCTGTCATTTTGGTGGTAATTTCGAACTCCAAAAACTTTACCTATTTCAGCTGACATTCCGTTCCACCAGCTACATCATTATCATCGAATCATCAGCATTATTGCGATAAGATTCTCCCGAGTAATGAATGCCCGCCAGTTTACATTCATTCGCAACTTTTGCAA
>NW_016200478.1:0-2537 GCF_001687245.7 Rhagoletis zephyria | reverse complement strand
ATGAATTGCCTAGGGGCGGCAAATATTTAAATCCGCCACTGCCCATACTTTTATTTTACAATGCATTGAATGTTTTAAAAAATTTTTTTAATTAATCATATCTTTGAAATTAACCCATTTATTTATTATTTATTTTTTGATAGGAGAGATAGAAGCACATTTTTTCGATTTAAGTTGTTGAAAAGTAATGAATATCTAAATCCCGGGACTAATTCCGAGATCCCGCGATCGTAAAAAGCGAAAAAATAAACATCTCTAGTGCCACCCTAACTTTTACTAAAGGGCTGTTTGCAACTCTCAAGAGTAATCACTAGAAATATTTTTCATAATTTCTGTTGGTTGAAAAAGTATTTTGCTTTTGCTGAACATTTTCTTGAAGAAATAAATATTATAGCATTTCTTTCTTGAGAGCTTCAAAGTGATTTAAGAAATTTTGATAGAAGAAAAATTCTTTTGCATTTCTTGTGCGTCATTTTATATGAATTTTTCGTTTTTTTTTTGAGAGCTGCAAACAGCCCTTAAGGAAGTATTTTGATTATTCTAGTAGTATTATTTTTAAACAAATTTTTTACTACCGAATATAGATGTCACCGAAAAATATATAAAGGCAACGCCTAGGTTTGGCAAAACATTTTTTTTTTTGTCGAAATTGTTTTGCAAAAATACTTTAGACTCAGGGGTGTACGGCGAACTTTTCTTTTGTTTGATTGAACGTTGTTACAGTCTAATGTGCAACATATATTAGTTTAAAACCCTGTTTTTAGGTTATGCACGAATAGGGGCATACAAAGTTCCAAGGAAAAATTTAGTTTTAACGATTTATAATTTCTCCAGGTTTTTTTAAGGGGAAATGATATTTTTTTTTACAAATAGGTACGTCACACCTATTTCATATCTTCCAACTGAACTAAAGCGTTGGATTGCAAGTAGTCTGGATTGTTAAGATTCATCAGTACACATTCGAGATAAGGCATAATATACGCGAACAACTTATTAAAGGGGTTTGGAAGTCACAAGACCCTTTGATTTTTGTACCAGCCTCAAATTCAATTTTTTTTTTTAATTTATAGATTTTCTGAAGCAAATTAAATATGCATCAACTGACGAGAAATCGAATGTCGATTCTCGAGTGATTTGGATCGGTTCACGGATCGAGTCGGAATTAAAAAATCGACAAAATATTGAATTCGACGGACTCGATTAATCTCTTCGATCTTCGATTTAATCGATTTAAGAACAGAGACATAACTATTATAAGAGACAAGAATAAAAGTCAGTCAATAATCGTTATTTTGAGATAAATATTTTTCTAGTCATATATAATTATTATTTAAGGACTTACACTATAAAAGTCCTTTCATAATAATTATCAGAGAGATAAATATTTTTAAGTCTTCAAAGACTTTTATTTTAAGACTTATATTATACAAGCTTTTTATAATAATTATCATTGAGATAAATATTTTTAAGTCTTCAAAGACCTTTATTTTAAGAATANAAGTCAGTCAATAATCGTTATTTTGAGATAAATATTTTTCTAGTCATATATAATTATTATTTAAGGACTTACACTATAAAAGTCCTTTCATAATAATTATCAGAGAGATAAATATTTTTAAGTCTTCAAAGACTTTTATTTTAAGACTTATATTATACAAGCTTTTTATAATAATTATCATTGAGATAAATATTTTTAAGTCTTCAAAGACCTTTATTTTAAGAATAATATTATAAAAGTCTTTTCATAATAATTATGAGCGCGAAAAAATTTTTTAGGTCTCAAAAGATGGGACTTGTTCAGGAGCATTTCAGGATTAGTTGGGGACCAGTTCGGAGCTAGGTGGGGACCAGTTCGGACCTAGTTGGGGAGGCAGTTTGGGCCGAGTTGGGGCTTGGTTTGGGCCCGTTCGGAACTATATACAAAATTTTTTCGCACTTATAATTATTATCAAAAGACTTTTATAATATACGTCTCAAAATAAAAGTCTTTGAAGACTTAAAAATATTTATCTCGCTGATAATTATAATGAAAAGACTTCTATTATATGAGTCTTAAAATAAATAGTTATCGATGGCTTAAACAAAATTTCTCACACATAATTATTATCAAAAGACTTTTATAAATCTTACGAAAATTTTGATGACTTTTTTAAAACTCCAGTAGTCGCATTTTAAGTAGGTGCTGGAGCGGGTGGCGTCAAGTGTCCGCTATGGCCATTCAAGCTGGGGGGTTGCAAACTTATTTCTACAACCACCTTTGATATTTACTCTGCCATAAAGACCTAAAAAACAAGGATACTTGAGAGATTTTGTGATACTGCTACGCACAGCGGAGTTACAAGCTGACCGCGCAGTTCCTAAGCTGATCAAAACGTACTTAATATTTTATAGTACCTAAAGTGGTGGCATTTGGCAGTCACTGTGCCTGTACTTTCATCTCTTGTTGATAATCGAATTTCAATTAACACTTCAACACCAGTCAGTATGAAAATTCACTCATAGCCATCGGTGGGTCTGTCAGAAAGACTGTTTGTCAC
>NW_016200477.1:0-2537 GCF_001687245.7 Rhagoletis zephyria | reverse complement strand
ACTCCAGTGATACTTTGGCTCAACGGTGGTCCGGGTGCTTCTAGTGTGTCTACTGTTTTTGTGCAAAATGGTCCACTTAGAGTCGTTAAAGTTAATGGCAAACTTAAATTGCAACCACACAATTACACTTGGAATGAAGAGTTTGCCGTATTATACATTGACAACCCTGTGGGCACTGGATTTTCGTTTACCGATAATGAAAGTCACTACCTAAGCAATGAATCTGAAGTCGGCCATGACGTCTATGAAGCGTTGCGCCAATTTTTTCTTCTTTTTACCGAGTACCGAGGAAACCCATTTTACGTAACAGGTGTCAGCTACGGTGGAAAGTACGTTCCCGCTGTTGGATACAAAATACACACAATGGGTGAACAAGCAAAGAAAGACGGTATAAACCTTAAAGGACTGTCCATTGGAAATGGCCTTTGTGATCCGAAAACCCAGTCAGATTATGGTGACTTTTTGTGGAAACTTGGCCTTATTGATAAACACCAACGAGATCACTTTTTGGCTGAGCAAGCAAAAATTGTCAAATTAATAGATCAGAAGGAGTACACAAAAGCAGTTTTAGTGATGAATGAGTTGTTTTTGGGTTTCCCAATTCCCGGTCACCCTCATCCTCAAACTTATTTTAAAAACGTTACTGGTATTAATTCAGTGTACAATCTTAATGAAGAGTTTCCAGAAAGCGGTTTGGAAAATTATGTTTACTATTTATCACAAAACTCAACCCGAAAAACACTTCATGTTGGAAACCAAAAGTTCACAGAAAGTTCTCGATTGGTTTTCACTCACATGTTGAATGACATTTTCAACAGCACAAAGTCATGGATTGAAGAGTTGCTTAATGCCAACTATCGCATTATCTTTTACAATGGAAATTTAGACATTATCGTTGCTGCAACTTTGACTGAAGATTTCCTTAACACTTTAAAATGGAATAAAGCAAGCAAATTTTATTCAGCTGAGAGAAAAATTTGGAAAGTGGCCAAAGAAGATCATTCAGTGGCTGGCTACGTTAAAAAAGTAGACAATCTTTATTTTGCAGTGGTTCGTAACGCAGGACATGCTGTCACAGCTGATCAACCACGAGCGGCAAGCGATTTAATAACTCGATTTATTAAAGAACAAGATTTTTAATTTTATTTTTGTACTATTTAATTTTTTAAATTAACAACTTAAATTAAAAACAACTGTAATTCTTCCCAAAATATGCGTTTTCCACTTGGCAGTACTATTTGGACATCTAACTGATGTTCAATTGAGCAAGTAGTTAGCGTTGAAACAAACTTTAGAAGGTCATTGTTGATAATGTTCACTAATGTTGTCTTTAAGTCTGTGGAGTAATTTTTTGTCAGCATTGTACCATTTGAGTTGTGGCCATTTTTGGCCACCATCAAACAAGAATTTGAACTTCCCTCCACTTTTGAAAGTACAACAGATAATTTTTCTTGAACAGAATCTTCGTTTTCTATTTCTGATATTGCGTTTATTTCAGCCCATAACTCATCGTTGAACATGTCATCTGCAAAGTTGTCCAAATAAACAACTAAATGTTCAACAGTTGGATTCCACGACTGTACTTCAGTTACTTGTTCAGTTGCCTTTTGATAGCGATAACTTGAGTTCATTGTTTGCATACGTTTTAAAAGATTTGTTTTTAAGTTTTCAAAACGTGTTGGCTCCTTCATCCGAGAGTAAATATCAGCAAAAGTAGTTTCGGCTAAAAGAAAAGAACGTTGATGTTATTGATGTTTAGTAACTTTGTAGACGCTTACCTTGTCCTCGCATCTCTTGAGTGATGTTTTCAATTAAACTCAACATTTTTTCTGACAAACCAATGTTTGTAAGTTGCTCAAAATCTTTAAGCAGTTGAAATGCAGCTTTTATAATAGCAAGTTTGTTGTTCCCCATTTCCTCAAAAACTACCGTTGCGCGGGATTTTTGATTTTTTGGAAGATCTTTAAACAATTTTTTCCCTTGATAAGTTATTTCTTCAAAATGGCCGTTTTTTCCAAAATCAACATCTTTTGCTAAAAGCTCACTTTTGTCTGTTACTTTTGATTTGTCAAAAAATTTTCCAAATAACTTTAAAGTATTTGATGATTTTTCAGTGTTTTTCAGTGAAATTCGAGTTTTCTCATTAACTAGAATCGTTTTGCCTTTTCTACCGCCAATAGTGATAGACTCTGCCTTGTGAAGACTTCCAAAGACAACATCGCCATTTTCAATTCGATTGATTGTGCGAATTATCTTTGACTGCTCCAGTATAGAGCCACTGCCCGTGTTTTGCGCCACAAAGCGGTCAAAGGTGGCCCGTGCTTCGGCATCGGTCATTTTCGAGGCAAACTGCTGAATGTGTTCATTCTGAGCCGACTTGATGATGGAGCGGGCCGTCTGCGGTCTGATTAGGTTGTTCGTAAAGTAGAAGACGGACATGGAGAACTGCACCACATCGAGCGTCGTCAGCTCCTTGCGCGAGTACTTATCGAGCAGATTGGCAATGCCACAGCCCACCAGAATGGAGTCCACGCCCA
>NW_016200476.1:0-2538 GCF_001687245.7 Rhagoletis zephyria | reverse complement strand
AACATCGGACCAAAGTTATAATACGATTTCATGCTCATGAAAGGTATAAGTGTGAAAGTGCATATTCAAGTTTTATTTCTAGCTCAAGTCTATGGAAAAATTCTGCTGAAAATTTCATTTATCTGAAAGTTATTAAATAAAAACTAACGGACAAAAGATTTCAAGGCTAGCGCAAATTCTCGTAATTCTTGTAAGTGAACTAAGTGGTGGTGTATGCAAAGAGAGGACTTAAATTATGGAAGAACTAAGTTCCATAATTTAAAATCGTTTTTGATTTTAAATCCGCTTCAAATTAAGAAATCTACTAGATCTTTTATTTGATTCATTGACCAAGTAAGAAAGAAAATATATTTTTGATTCCATTTTCCATTTNTCATGAATTTCATTTTCCCTGAACCGTTACACTTTACAAGTTTGGTTTCCATGTATTTACTATGGGCGGAATACAAATTTTCGGGTGAATTTTTTTCGGGGGAAACTCAGTATAAGGCAGGATATGAAATGTACATAAATAGCAAATGAAAGGCAAGTTGCGTACATGGCGTATGAGTAACATTCCTTTTGCTCATCTGCTGTATGACATTTTCATTTTTTTTTCTGAGCAATTACGATGAAACTGTTGTTTGCTAGTGCGCTGCAAAATGTCCTACAAAAATTTGATTTTGAGTGCTAAAAAATTACACAAAACTCATGGTACAAGTACTTAAAGGAAAAACCGCTTGCTCATTTTGTCGGCCATGATTTATTTTTTGAAATTTGTCTACTTTATAAAATTAAAATTTTCAGAGCAACTCAAATGCTCAAATGGGTGAGATTGAAAATTTGAAAACATTTTTGTTATGTTAGCAATCTTCAAAAATGTTCAGGCTGCCTCTCAGCGGTTTTGCCTTTAAATTTTTGTATCATGCAAAAACTTAAAAATTTCGTTACCTGTAGGTGAAAACGTGCCAAGTTTCTTTGGACCATTCACAAATTTGTTATTTTTCCATAGATTTTCTGCGTTAGTGGCTTGTTTTTTTCGTAAAAGAATAAGTTACAAACTTGCACTCTATAAGAATTAGTCTTTTCTTCAAAAAGTTGCGAGATAACTGAAAAAGTGTCGAGGCTGACAAAATACATTACTATAGAGTAGAGCTTCTTTCGTATCTCACTGTTTCCGAAATTGATAATTTAGCTGACTTTTACCGAACTGAACTGGCCAAAAAAGTAATCACGGATGACTACCGAGAGTTCACAGATTTTCCTTTGACAGTTTTATGCTGAGATCCAGAACGAAAATATAAAATGCGTCCTCAAGGAGCGGCGGATGGCGATAGCGATTTATTCCCTGTCCTACAGTCCTACATTGTGGTCAAATAATCCATCATTTCAGGAAGCCACAAATTAGGATTCAACGTTAAGAGCGGTTAACGATTCAGCTGAAGGAGCGATCAAGTTGATGCCAGAATTGTATGGTTCAATCACTGTTAAAGAGGAATAAAAGCAATTTTATATTGCCTTGTGTACAATAGCATCGGAAGATTTATCCTGACTGTAAAAAGCATACTTTGAAAAAAAATTGTACAGAATAATATTAAAAAACTTTAAATAACAAAAAAGAAATCTGTAGTTCGACATACTTTTGTTTTTGTTTTACGAAATAAACATTTAGTTATAGGTACTATCTTTCCATACTAACTGACCGCAGATTTTTTTACCTTATATTTGGAATCAAGTCGGCACCGGTTGTCCATTTTCAATTGCAATAATATTTACTATATGAGTTCATGAGATCAAATAGAAAAATAAGTAATTTTTGAGGAAAAAAAAAACAACCCCGACTTCAATTCTCATCTAAAAATTTAATATTATCG
The DNA here is from genome assembly GCF_001687245.7 of Rhagoletis zephyria. Classification (NCBI taxonomy): domain Eukaryota; kingdom Metazoa; phylum Arthropoda; class Insecta; order Diptera; family Tephritidae; genus Rhagoletis; species Rhagoletis zephyria. The sequence goes on along the minus strand of NW_016200476.1, from coordinate 685 downwards.
TTAATTCCTTCATGATCGAATTATCGGATCTAAACAAAAGTCATATGTGACCAACCTTGAGGTACCATCTTACCGATGAAAGAACAATTATCCAAATCGGTTAACGTGGTCCAAAGTTATGCGGTTACATACATAAAAAATATAATAACATTCCGACGAACTAATAACCTTCTCCTTTTTGTGAAGTCGGTTAAAAATAAAGGGTATGCGTATGCGTGATTTTAGCTGCAAAAAATCCTCCCTTATGTCTTGGGCCACTCTAATGTATATATACGCCAAGCATTTACTGCATTCTCTATGTACGTATATATGTACATATATTATCTGACTATCTCATCACTACTTTCAATTTTTACAATGTGCTGTTGACGCATAATGCCGCAGAACAAACTAAAAGTCGGTCACCAGAACTTTAACTGCAATGACCTCAGGCATTGGGGCACATAGTAATGTCGTTGTATAAGTTGTGCATAAATGCATTTACATACAAATGCTTTTTGGATTTGAAAATTCAGAACGCACAGAAATGTCACAGACTGTTGCAATTGCCATCTCACAAATCGTATGCAAATTAGCAGGATTATTAATGTCCGTAAGCGGTCGTGGTTATTTTGCGATTTTGCCAATTTTCTACACCATCCATTCTTGGTCTTCTAGAATTTACATCTGCCTCTTTCTTTTGCGG
>NW_016200475.1:0-2538 GCF_001687245.7 Rhagoletis zephyria | reverse complement strand
AAAAAAAAAAATGTTAGTCGGCGTAAAACTGTTGCGCGGCAAAATCAAAGCGCACGCCACAAATCGGAGGAGAGGCTCGGCAAAACACTAACGTGCTGTGTAGGCGCCAATCTATCATTAATTTCTGTAATTTACTGTTGATTTTTGATATTTTTTTGTGAACGGACTTGTGATTGATTATTTTTTTTGTAGTCGTTTATGCAAATTTAAACGCTTCTGGTTACATTAATATCAAAAAGAAGTACTTGTAGACCTTGTTATATTCTCCTTTTTTTTGGCTGGTAGTACAAATTTTCAAGATCACCCTATACCATGTCACTGTGAGTGCTTAGAAAACAACATTAACAATATTGAGGTCATCAGGAATGTTCTGGAGAACAAGTTCATGTTATAGTGTGTTGCACACTAAATAATGGTTAAAATTCTAAATTCCCGTTGGGGTATTTTACCATTTTCCATAATTCTGTTCGTAAATAAAAGCCTTTTACATGAAGAAAAAATACGCCCATACGCCATGTTGTACAAATAAGCTCTTTTGAGATTTTATTCTACTTCAGACCACTTTTTTATAGAAACGGTCGCATATTGGGTTGGCTTTGTGATTCGGTATTTTGTTTTGGTGTCTTAGTTTATTTATACAGTTAGTTTATTTATTATCACAACAAAAAATCGGTCCAGATTTTTCCCAGACGAAAAGTGCCTGAACGAGTTCCACATATTAAGAAGTCACTAGGCAGCTGCATTTTTTTGATTACTGGCGTTTTTGTGTTCCCATTCTGGATGAGGATTTGCTTCATCGGAGGTATTTCTAAAAACTTCTCTGTTGTACATCAAAGTTGACTTTACTCATTTACAGCCTTCGTCTTCGATCGAAAACTAACCAACAAGGCACAAGTCATCCTAAAATAACAGACAAATTTGTACAAAATTTTTTTCCTCAAATGCATGAATTTAGCAGCTTTATGGTGGCGCATTTAGTAAATACCCAAACTTTGTTTGCCAACTTTTAATTCGAATGACACCACTATTATCACTAGCAACCATTTGACTTCAATTACTTAAAGTAATTTACGTTTCATAGAAATTTGAAATGTTTTACGAATTAGAAAACAATTTACATATACACGGAGCCAACCGAAAAACTGGGCCCGGTGTAAAAATGTGTTGGCCCCGCCTTAAAGGATTTCCAACGATCTCGCTAATTACTTGTTTAGGAGTTTTGGAAAATAAGTTTTTTTAGCTTTATTTTATGATTTCTTTATTAAAAAACTTCATTTAAAGAGAGAAAGATTTTAGCTTTACCATTGTACAGATAAAATGAGTGGTAAAATAGTTTTTAATTTTTTAAGCAAAATGCATTCTGAAATTTATTTGGAAAATAAGGAAATATAATTAACAAAAATTTATTTCGCGATATTCATATAGTTTAATAAACATAAAAAGTTACTAAAAACTACTTCCTTTCTCCTGTCATCAATTGAAACTATACGATGGGTTGTATGCAAGAAACCCATATTTTATAGATTTTCCCATCTTAAAAATAACGTCGAATAACTTTGAAGACCACTCAAAAATGTCTAGTTAAAAAGTTTAAGGGATGATGGTCGGATGATCTTAAAGTTAATTCAAAATACTGCTGGCACACAAAAAATCTAGTATAAATATACACATATAAATTTGCGAGGATAAAGACTTCGACGTGACCGCTGCGGTTCTATCTCATTTACGAATTTACGCATTGATTTTTCGCGGTGAACATCACCATCAAAAGCGAAAAAATATAAATGCAATGTAACGGTCATACACTTGCACTCAGCGGAAAAGCTTCCCAGCGATTTTCAACAATACAATACTTCTTACGAGCTATTCTGAATTTATGATAGTAATGTTTTAAAAATAATCCTATCTTATAAAAAAAAAATTGTATAAAAGATATTTAAGGAGAAAATAAGAAAAAATTTAGGAAGCAAGATTCTTGTTTTTAAAACAATTTTGGCATAAAAAATAATGAGTTTGCATAGCCAATAGTTTTGCAAGTTTGCCAACCCATAGCTAAAGTTTTCTGTGCCATTTCATTAAACTTTATCAAATAATTTTGAGCATTTAAACTACATATGTACATGAATATCAAATAGTTTCAATTTCATGAAGTTTCATTCGCCTTCAACTTCATACGAAGCTCGTTAATTGGTTAGAAATAGGAATAACTTCGAATAAAGTAGTTGATGTTAAAATGACGCTGCAAATAAACTCCGATAAGCATATAAATCAAAATCAAGAATTGCCATTTAAGCAACAAAGTATATATATGTATGTATGCATGTACATGTAATTATCTGTGTATACTCACACACACTACACTGCGAAGCAATCTTAGCCAAATAAACGGCATTGCGCCAAACACATAAAAACAAATTACAAATTTATATCCTATACAGTGCGTTTATTTTTCCGCGTCATTACGTTTCATTGTCAATAGCGGCAGCGCAAACAAGCGAATAGTTATCGGAAAGAAAGCAGCATAGGAATGCTTTAGGG
>NW_016200474.1:0-2538 GCF_001687245.7 Rhagoletis zephyria | reverse complement strand
AGTGTAATGAAGCTAGGTTGAGAATTGTAGTATGGTATGATTTTACATACTGGAATATTATAAAGCGAAGGCGCAACAAACATTAATATTTAACAAAAATTCAAAACTTTAATTTCCCTCCATAAGCGCTGTGCAATTACTGATTTTCATTTTGGCATTACAAACTTTTAATCCAAAAATGCGGAACTGCTTTTTCGATAATTAAGTTTTTCCATGTGAACTTTCTAATTTTATTAATGGACGTGGAATGCAGCCATCCCCTTTTTCCGACAGACACGCCCGCATAATTTATATGCGTTTTTGCGCGCACACTTTGACACATAATTTTGTATGGACATATAGGACATACATTTGCATACACATACATAAATACGTACGAGTACGCCATGTGATTGCAAATGCCATTGCGGACATAAAATCAACCGAGCTATCGAACGTGCATTTTGCGCTTCAGTTGGGAAGCGTGTAATGTTGCACGCAAAGGCAAGGCAACGTAGACCGATCGGAAGTAAAACAAACAGACAAGCAGCAACCAACACAAATGCCATTGTGGCCGTTTGCACACTAACAACAAACTATGTGGCTGTTGGGTATGTGGCAAGTGGCAAGTGGCATGTGGCATGTGATTGTTTTTTCTAATATTTCCTATAACAAATCTACTGCATGTTTGTGGCTGTATGTCACACAAGTCCATATACATACATATGTAGCTATGTGCACAGCCTGTATATACTCGACTGACCCACATACAAGCATCTGACCTTCGCTGGCAAATTTATTGAAGTTAGAGATGCAATTTTTTCTCACCTTATTTTATTTTTATTTTTGTTATTTTTTGTTATTTTTCTTTGCTGCTGCTGCATTTTTTTCGCATTCACATTGTTACTGCTGCGCTTGACTGAGCGCCAATTACGTGCCTGCTACCAGAATGTGCTGTCCATAGAGCACTCTCCCACCTCCGTGCCAGCCTGATGTTAATCTTACTACAGTAGTGGCGTCGGTGGTTTAACTGTGTGAAGTTATTTCACTACCTGTTGTTGGTGTTGCTGTAAGTCAATTGCAATCAAGCTTTGTATACGAAGCGCAAATGTGAACTACTTTGTCTTGCCATGTCGCCTTGGCCATGTTAGAGGTGATGGTGATTGAGTTGTTCGAGTTGTGCAACGTGAATCCTTGAATCACTTCTGCAATTACACTTCGATCGCAGTTTTTAATTGTTTTTTTCTGTTTTTGAGGCAGTGAAGTTTGAAGAAAAGTTAGAAAAGAGTTTGTGTGCTTTGAGTGCACTTTTTCAAATTAAAGGTGTGGCTTGGGTTAGGATTGTAGTGATGTGTTCTAACGAAATTTCAGACTTAATTAAGCAAACAACTTTGTGAAGATTTAAAATGCAAAGTCAGCATACTTTATTAAAGGGAGCAGCTTAATAAATTTGTGTTGTGTGTTGTGTTTTGAGTGCTAATGTTTTTACTGCTAAAATGTTTATTATTAAAGATCAAACAACGTATATATTTCCGGGCAGGGAGCAAAGTAGACGCGTTTTTTATACTTCAGTATTCGCTTATTGAGTAAATATAATGCCTAAAACTAAGCAGTATAGGAAACTTGGCAAATTTTGCATTTTATATGCATGTAAGAACTTCTCAAACAGCTTTCAGTTTTAATTTATTAAAGATACTCTGGAGTAATGCTCTATCCTAAAACGAGCCTTTTTTTTATCCAATGACTTTTCAAATAGTTGAAATAAAGCACACAGCCCTGTCCTAAAAAAAAAGTAATAAATGGATAAAGGGTTAGAAACTTCATGTTCATTTCTAACAAAGACACTTATGTAGCAGCAAAAAAGATTATTTCCCCCACTATTTTTTATTTCAGCCTCGGCCGCCCTTCTTCCTTAGTCAATCTGATGCTGTGAAGAACAATCAATTGTAATAAAAATCATTGCTTGATTACAAGCTTTGCCTCTAAATTTGCAATCAAGGATGCCGACTGTGAGAGAATTCCACCGTTTTGGCGGAATATCAAACACTCCCTAACAAATTTTTCAGTAACATATATGCGAACAAAGAAAACCTGAAAATTAATCATTTCTCTAAACACTCGAGTAATGGCCATATAGAATAATCAGAATTTATTGGCTCGGCTCATTACTGGTTTGAAGTCACCAGCTCATTTAAACAAGACTCGCCTCAGCACTTCCTAAGTTTTCACCTCTTTTGGTTGTATACATCAAGTAATTATTGGTTTTTGAATTTCTTTTTAGTTTAAGGCGTACTTTGATCAAAGTCGCATAGAAGACTTCCGCTTTTGTTGCCTTTTAATGAAATATATTGTTGCCGACAATTTTTATTCCGAGCACGTTTGAACTATCAGTTTTAGGCCTTTCGAAAGATAAAGAAAAAGCCAAATTTTTTGATGTGTGGTGGAAAAAATTTCTGTCATCAATAACCAGAAATACTCAATAACCAGAAATACTTAATCACCAAAGTGGCCATATTTTTCTGTTACATCAATTAAATGTTTTATTAACTGCTTTTTTTT
>NW_016200473.1:0-2538 GCF_001687245.7 Rhagoletis zephyria | reverse complement strand
TTCGGTTTCAGCGGGTTAAAAGCATACACCAATTTCTTTTTTTTTTGTGGGCCTATCCGATCTAATGTTGTATATGAGCGATTTCCCTTTCCACCAGCAAATCCACACATATAGGGAACAGGCATATCTGCGCAAACTCAAAGATGAATAGGGAACAAAAAATATGACCGATAAAGGATATATTTTTGTTTGTTCGATAAGAATCCATACAAAATTATGTACATATGTATGTACACATATTTAATAACTACAGATTGCCTTCATTTGAAGTGGTTTTTATAACCAAATGTACTCGACCGTCTTAAGTTAGAAAAACTCTAAATCAATGGCTTGCCAACGAATTAATAAAAAAATAGTTTTCTAGTTAGGAAAACTGAATATTAAAAAAAAAAAATCGAGTGTAAAAGTAATATTTTTATTACAATACATTAAGCTTGAGCTAATTTCACCCAGGGAATTGCGGTAGATTTTTTGTAGTTGAAAACGACGCAAGTCAATAATGAAAGCTTTTACCTACACATCTGTTTACAAGTCTGTACATACATACATACGTATGTACATACATATTAAAGCTTACATATTTCTTTATGCTAATGTACTACCGGCATAAGCACAAATATTTTTTTCACGGAATATATTTCTTTAAGATGCACAGAGTAGTGTAATCTATAAATAATTTGTATTTGTTTTTGAAACATCTGCTGCATCGGCGTTTGTAGAAATTTGTTTGGCATGGTTTTGTAGCTCACTGAAATAAATAATACTTACATATGTATGTACATACACATGTATATGTATGTATTTTCGCAAACGCATTTTGTTGTGCTCATAATCGCACTTCGCATTTTAGTGATAATTGTTTAAAATTCTTACAGCGTAAACTTATACTATCTATGTATGACCTTAAATCAAGGTCAACAGAAATGCATTTCTCGCCACTTTACTATAGAGATACATACAGCCTACATACATATGTACATATGTACATATGTATGTTTGTTTGTAAGCTTTTTTATGTACAAGGAACGAATCTTTTGCTCGTTGCCGCTACCGCCGCCACCACTCATGTTACGAACGACGATGGTTGTGTAATCGAATAGTTTTTTGTTTTTCTACTAAGACTTGATGCAATAATTCTTTAAATTTTGCTAGAAAATACCTTTAGATTTGGTGCTTCATCGTAAATTGTTGTATGAACCATTTTGGCTGTTGTTGTTATTCGTTTAATTAATAAACCGGAATATGAAAATTCTTTTCGATTGACCGGAAATTCAGCAGATGTAGTAACTGCTTGAGTTTTTAAACAGGCGCTGCGGCAATACTTTCTATTCGCCTCCTTTAGTCGATTGGTAGAAAAAGTATAAAAAAGGCATTTATTAAATCTACGATTAACCGAAATCTTGTTGTTTATCTATTCTACGCTGTCGAAAGAGATCAGTCAGTAAAATGAAAACTTAGAAACAAATATTCGAGTTTTTTTTTTTTTTTGAAAATTAAATAAATAAATTATGTAGAACGAATGACAAAAGTGTGTGTATAACGCAGCTACCGTAGAACACCGAATCCGTTTTACAAGTGAACTGTCTAACACGCTTCGTTTTACTACGATATAGCCATGATTACAAGAGCGTGATGAGCAGCGGCAACGAAAAGTTCATTGAGATACTAAAGCACTGGGGTTGAGGGTAAAATAATGAATTGTTGGGAAAGTGAGTTTCGGGTCAGGGATGCCAACTCTATTAATGCTAATTCCCCCAAATTCCTGAAAGGAATCCCCAATACCATTCGCCCCAAAATAACTCTTACTGTTTGAGGCACTTTATTCTCATTAAAAAAAAACAACAACAAATATCCTTAATTATTATGAGATAACAAGGAAAATCCTTCTTTAATAATGTATAAAACTAGTACTTGTGATTATATTTCGTAAAGCATATGTATTATCCGGTATACAGGGACTTTACTTCAGAATCATATACTTATGTATTTCTTGATGAAATTTTTGTAGTTGTACAAGTCATTAAAATAGTTGTTTTATAAGTAAAATTGCCTCCAAGTATCTATGTCAAACCNGAGGGTAAAATAATGAATTGTTGGGAAAGTGAGTTTCGGGTCAGGGATGCCAACTCTATTAATGCTAATTCCCCCAAATTCCTGAAAGGAATCCCCAATACCATTCGCCCCAAAATAACTCTTACTGTTTGAGGCACTTTATTCTCATTAAAAAAAAACAACAACAAATATCCTTAATTATTATGAGATAACAAGGAATATCCTTCTTTAATAATGTATAAAACTAGTACTTGTGATTATATTTCGTAAAGCATATGTATTATCCGGTATACAGGGACTTTACTTCAGAATCATATACTTATGTATTTCTTGATGAAATTTTTGTAGTTGTACAAGTCATTAAAATAGTTGTTTTATAAGTAAAATTGCCTCCAAGTATCTATGTCAAACCATTTCTGAATGCAGATTTTTTTTACTAATTTTGGAAAAATTTTCTATTTATTGATAAGTACTTACTTTTATTAG
>NW_016200472.1:1779-2538 GCF_001687245.7 Rhagoletis zephyria | reverse complement strand
ACACCTTTCTGCGTAGGAGGCCTTTGGCCGCACTTAGGGATTATAATCCATAGGCAGTAGAACTCTCCTTTCCGTGTTGGCAAAAAAGGGGGGCTGAACACCGTATGCAGTGAATCCCTTTCTGCGTAGGCGGCCTTCGGCCGCACTTAGGGATTATAACCCTCAGGCAGTAGAATTCTGCTTTCTGTGTTGCCAAAGAAGGGGGGCTGACCACCTTTAAATGGATTTCCATACAAAGTTTGACAATTCATTTCTCAAAAAAAAATTATCACTTTATCAACTTTATCAAGAGTTTATAACTTTTGATGAATACCACTATTATTTTACATTATTTGGATAAAGAAAAGTTACGCAAATTCAACATCGATTTGATGCTGATAGAAATCTTTGTCAATTCTGTTGGGCACTCTGTAGGGTTTCTTTCCTAATTCATTGAAGAAAATTTAATTGACAGCACCGACAAATTAATATATACAAAAACATATTTTCGGGTATGGTTAAAACATTTCATGTTTTAATATTGAATTTTTAGTTTAAAATTTGATTTTTCCTTTTCATTCGGGTTTTTTGCACGTTATATTCGGCATAAGTGCAGAATACGGCCCGCTAAGCTAGAACAAAACGAAAAAGTGGGCGTGATCCGCCTTTTTTCCTCATTTTAATAGTATACAATTTTTTTTGTGCAAACCATACTGATGCTTATGATCGTGACCGGAACGTCCGCCGTTGTCTTTGGTAATACAGAAAGGAGAATTCTAC
>NW_016200472.1:0-1754 GCF_001687245.7 Rhagoletis zephyria | reverse complement strand
CCAAAGTTTATCACTAGTGGCATTCATCTAAACTGATAACTTTATCAAGGCATATTCAATAAGGTAGGAGCCATGGTGTAATGAACTGAAGGTGGCGCATTCCGGAAACCGCTACTTTGGTTTTGCCGACTTTGACGTTTATGGCAATACGTAAACAAACTTTTTGTTTAGAAACAAGTGCAAACGTATTGCAAACGTATTGTGTACTTTCAAGTAGTAACTCGTGCGTTCTAAAGTAAAAAACGTTTTATTTGTAATAAAAACTGTCGTGTCGTGTGTTGAATTGCAGCGTGCAGCATTGCACTTAGGGATTAGAAGGTGGGCTGACCAACTTTTGCAGAGAACACCTTTCTGCGTAGGGATTATAACCCTCAGGCAGTCGAATTCTCCTTTCTTTGTTGCCAAAGAAAGGGGGCTGACACCCTTTTGCAGAGAACACCTTTCTGCGTAAGCGGCTTTCGGCCGCACTTAAGGATTATAACCCTCAGGCAGTAGGCAGTAGAATTCACTATTCTGTGTTGCCAAAGAAGGGGGGCTGAACACCTTTTGCAGAGAACACCTTTCTGCGTAGGCGGCCTTCGGCCGCACTTAGGTATTATATCCCTAAGGCAGAAGAATTCTCCTTTCTGTATTACCAAAGACAACGGCGGAAGTATTTTTGCGCAGAACTTCTTTCTGCCGCAGTCGTTCCTAGGGATGCAAACGATGCATCGATGTTTCTGAAACATCGATAACATTGGCCAAAAAACCGATGTTTACCATCGATATTTGAAAATTACTCAACATCGTAAAATTGGCGATATATCGATGTCAATTTTAACGATGTTTTAAACATCGACTCTAGTTTCGATTCAAAATTGTCATTGCGTTCACATCTTTATGTTATATTCTTTGGGCTCTGTCACACGGTCAGTATTTATTGACGTGATCCAAGTATCGCGATATTTATTGACGGTGTAGTATGCAGTATTGATGGATCGTGATCCATCGCAAAATTTCTAAAAATTTTGAAATCAGGATCGCGGATCGCAATACCGTCGACGATCACTGTATTTCAGGATTTGCAGGTTTTACAGGTAAAGCGGTTTTCGCCATTAATAAACCTTATGGAAGGTGGCGTACGTTAAACGCTTCCTGTAAAAACCTGTAAATCATGAAGTACCTGCAACATACTTATTAAAAAGAGAAACATCGGAATATATCGATGTATCAATAGTTTTAGGGCGATAGCACTATCGATAGCGCTAAATCAGTTAGGTTGCTTTGTTTTTACAGGATCATAGTGAAATAAATATTGTCTTATAAAAGTTATAATCGTTCAAAATTAAGTAAATGCTTAGCCAAAATACTTCTCTTTTTAGAAAGTTCAACAACAAAAACAAGTTATACAAACAAAACAGGATTTACCATTAGCATATGTATGTATTTTGGCCTAAATGCGTGCATATTTGAATATGACGTCGGCATCACACTAAAAAACAAAATTTTTAATTCAAAATAAAAATTCCAATAATTTCAAAATAATTGGAAGAGATGATCGATAGCCCTACTTAACTATCGATATTTTCGATAGTATAAGAAAAAACTATCAATGAGTATTGATAGTCTAAAAAATTTAAACTATCGATACTATCGTTAGTGCCATCGATAGTTTGACAACTCTAATTCCTAGTCGTTCTGGTCACGATCATAAGCATCAGTATGCTTTGCACAAAAAAAATTGTATACCATTAAAATGAGGAAAAAAGGCGGAT
>NW_016200471.1:0-2538 GCF_001687245.7 Rhagoletis zephyria | reverse complement strand
TTTTAACCGACTTCTAAAAAAGGAGGTGGTTATCAGTTCGTTGGAATATTTTTTTTTATTTTTTTTTTTTATTTATGTTACCGCATAACTTTGGACCACGTCAACTGATTTCGAAAATTCTTTTTTCATCGGAAAGGTAGTGTCTCAGAGGCGGCCCCATACTGATCATCCGATCATTGGATCATAAAATGTATATATATATGTATATATATATTTTAAGTCGGTTTTTTTTGCTAAAAATTACTTGTTAATATAAGACAGTGTCAAAATCTTTCTTCTCGCTCAAATTACTTCACCTGGTATAATTCCACCATGGACTAGACAGTCTTTCTGTCAAAAATGTCAATGTTGCAAAAGTGTCTGAATGTTCCTAGGTAAGCTACTTAAAAGAAAATAAATACAGCCTTCACACAGCGTCAGATTTCAGGATAATCATATGTATACAACTATATTAGGGCGGGTCGAAATTTTAATTTTTATTTAGTCCTTTTGCAACAGGCATTTTCGTATTTTTTTTTTTAATTTTAGAGCGTGTGTGAATCGATAACAAAGTTCGCAGCGATTAAATCATGTGGCTAGTGAAATTTTTGACAAATGCATACAAAATTTTGACAATCGCAAAGGTTGTTGATGTAAGTAATTTTTCGTTAAATAAAAGCTTAAACTGACGAATTCTAATCAACGATGGTAGATGTTTTCTTAAAACGTTAATTTCACTTCAATTTGTAATATTTTATTCCGCATAAATCTGCGGTTATCCAAAATTTACTGCTGTCAAAAAATATTTCATTTCACACAGCAGATTGGCAAAACTGTCTCACCATAGTGAAATAATTATTCAACAGATTTCCCTATAGAACTTTGTTACCGATTCACACACGCTCTTACTAAAATATTTTTGTTGTAATATGAAGGAATTCCATTATAGCGTTTTTATAAACATTTTGAAACACTTCATTACTATTCAATTTCAGTTTCCTTAAAAAAATTCCTGGAACTTTCAAGTACTAGTTAATTTTTTTTTTACGCAGCTTAAAATTAACTATCTCAGGGTCTCCTCTTTTTCTACTGTGGTGACTTATTAAGTAATTTTGCACAATTTCTTATAATAGATTAAATTAAACGAATTAAGTAATGTTCTCAAAATGAAAGCATTCGAATTCACTATAAAACGATACATTATCCAGAATAAGTTGCATTGATGTAATTAACTATAATTTTAAAAACTTTCTAAATCGGGTATTACACTCATACATTGTTTATCTATATATGTATATATGTATGAGAAAATATTATGTTTCGCACGTTCTTTGAAAATATGTTGACAACTTGAAATCTTATGGAAAAATGATATATGGTACAAAATTCTATTGCCTTTAATCTGATAAATAGTTTGTTTTAATCGGTTATCGTATTCCCTAGCTATTACGAACCAAAATAATTTTTTCAAAAATTCTGATCCTTTGCATCAATTGTGCGGGCTAAAGACAAGCTTTATTTTAATCTTTTGTGACCAATTACAATACAATACAAACAAATTACCTTTATTTTCCCCAATAAGAAATCGACCAAGCCTAATATGTATATAAATAGGTTTATATATCCATATTTGTATGCCTGTATAAATGTACATACATACCCCTGCAAGAAAATGGGACTAATCCGGGATGACTCCGGGAGCAATCGCAAAGGAGCATGTGGACTAATACCACTTTTGATCTCTTTATATGGAATGAACTGTTCGCTTTTGTTCGAGCATGTCCTATGAAGAGACTAATTGTTCACCTTTATACCCGAACGGGTATAAAAAGCGACTAGTCACTTTTAAAAAATAAAAATTTGCGCCAGCTGAGATTCGAACCGAGCTGCTCAGTTTTGTTAGGCGAATACTCTTTCTCCGTGCCAACGCCGCACATGAAATTGCATTGACTAAGTGCGAACATATCATTAAATCGTTAATAGTACCCGTTAGAGATGAGTTTGGGACTAATTGATCTCCAATTATACCCATAAGGGATGAGTCGAGACTAATTGATCTCCATTAGTACCCGTATGAGACTAGTTGCAACAATAGGGTACCCGATTGAGAGTAATCTCGGAATACTCTCTTTAGAGATTAGTCGCACAATTTTTTGCAGGGTACATGTCTACGTAAAGAAATATACGCTTGTATTTGTTAGCACTTACAAAGTATATTTAATAATGTTCAACGCCTAAAACCATACAATGATTTTTGCATAAATGTGTTACTTCGACGACCTTCAAATATGCCGACTCAATTGCTAACATAATATTATGTAAAGCATACTTTTGGGCGTATATCATGCGAATAATACACAGGACACCGCCACAAAAGTATAAGGGGGTGGTAGCTTAATGAAATTAGGGTTCATTTTAAGTGTGACTTGCAAAGTAAAAAGGAATTACATACATATGTATGTATGCATGTAGGTTCACGGTTATTTTCAAAAGCACAGTGGGGGATAGACGCGTCTGTGCGCCTAGAAGGCGACAACTAAAGTGTGCCGCATAATGAAG
>NW_016200470.1:0-2538 GCF_001687245.7 Rhagoletis zephyria | reverse complement strand
TTTCCGTGTGATTTCCTTAATTTCATGTTGGAGAAGATAATAAGAGCTGTAGAGCTGATCCGCTCTGGAACAATTTTCTACAAGAGCGTACAATTGTTGGCGTATGCCGACGACATCGACATCATCAAGCGAATGTGTATGGTGGCAAACGCGTACAAGACGAAGTATATCCTGCCATCAAACAAACAGTAAGCGCATTCACGCCTTGACACCTAAGTAAAGAATTCCTTTTACTTGGGAACCACCATTAGCACCGATAATAATGTCAGCATGGAAATCCAACGCAGAATCACTCTTGCCAATGCTATGCTACTTTGAGTTGAGTAGGAAATTCAGACATACGATAAGCACATTCTATAAGTCACTTATCATGCCCGTGCTGGTGACACGGCTCTTGGAGTATTGGAGAGAAAGATTTTGTGGAAGAATTACGAGCCTTTACGCATTGCCCATGGCGAATACGACAATCCCGATCCCGCCCATCTCCAAACTCAATTTTTAAGTCACGATCCCGCCCATTCCGACGTTATTCAGAATTGTAACGCGGGTCCCGTGGGTCCTCAAATCTAACACAAAGATTAATTCACATGTCTTTCAAATTAGTTTTATGAAAAATCTGGCATCTTCCGATTATTTTTTTTTTTTGGTTTACTTTCGTTTATCGCTCAATAAAACATTAAAAGTGCTTATCTCTTAAAACGTTTTTCTCAATTTGCGGAGATTTCAGGTTTTATCGGGAGTGTCGGGAAAGGATTTTGGCCCCGTCCCGGCCGCAAAATTTTCATTGACCTTCCCGATACCGCCCATCCCATACATTTTGAAATCAGTACCGTGGTTTCGCTGGTCCCAATATCCCGCGACCATCTCTAGATGGAACGATGAGCTGCATGAGCATTACAACGACATAGACATAGTGCAGCGAATTAACATACAGCGGCTCCGTTGATTTGGTCATGTCGTTCGAATGGACTCCGAAAGTATTCAACTCGTAACCCACTGATGGTAGCAGAAGAGGAGGGAGGCCCCAACTTCGATTGAACGACCAAGTGGAGAAGGACTTGGCTTCACTTGACATTTCCAATTGGCACTAATTTTATAAATATCTCGATTTTAGTACAATTCAGACCTTTTACTCGATTTCTTCAAATAAATTTAAGTAAAAGTTCTGAAATTTTAATAAAAAGCAGTTGCTTGGTTTTTATTCATAAGGCCCAATTTATCGATTAAATTTTTTACCATACTATTTACATACAAACGTATAATGAGATCTAAATTTTTAACTCACCTCCTTTTACGAAGCCACGGAACATTTGATATCGCGTAAGTCTGGGAATTGCTTTATAGGATAGCGCCTGCTGCCATTCCAAGTTAAACGTATTTTGGGATGATTTGGTTTCCACGCTTTCAATCTGCATACAAAAATAGTTAGTCTACAAAACACAAACGTTCCCTGTCGGCAAAATTAAGAGCGTTTCAAAATAAACTTTATTGGAAGATCTTCCAATAGCCACGCCACTCGAAGGCAGATGTGAAGGTGTGTTTCCATGTCAACCAAAGTCGGTGTGTGTCTATTGCAAAGTTAAATTCAAACTGTTTCATTATTATTTGATGTAATTTTTCCCTTGTAAGAGAAACTGAAGGCCTGGAAACTCTGAGCATTCCATACAAAATCAAGAGGAGTAAAAAATCGATCACGTGTACCTATCGCTTAGAATATCTAAAATAAGGTCTCCAAGAAGGCCTCTTTGTCTCTAATAATACCGACTGGGTTACTAGGAAGTTTTATGTAAACAATCAATCTATTATATTCAGGCAGGAGATATTAATTGACCATCAGCTCACTAAAGGTCGCAGTCAAATATCCGTCTGAAGTTTAAAGCCATTATAACAGCATATTCGCACTGACAGAAGCTATGGTGGGATTAGAATATATATGTATAAGTGTCTTTGAATTCGATAATACTATTTTTAACCGACTTCAAAAAAAGGAGCAAGTTATCAATTCGTGTTTGGACCACGTTAACCGATTTCGATAACACATTTTTCGTCGATGGTGTCTGGACACTAATTTTGTTTAGATCTGATAATTGTATCATAAAGAAATTAACGGTACACCTAAATTTTAATATGAAAAAATTTAAGTCGGTTGTCTTTTTTGCTTAAAAATTACTTGTATATAGGGTGATCCTAAAAAAAAAATCAAATTAACGGGGTTTTCAGTCTCACTCCCTCAATCGATAAAGCCACGTTCACAGATATCACGTATAAATTTTTGTGTCGATTGGAGTCAGCTAAGGCGTGCCGCACATGGGTCAAAGTTCAGAAGGCGTCTAAACGACTACAATCGGGACAAAAGTGTATACGTCATATCTTCAACTTTAGTAGTACTAAATTTGGGTATTAAATGAAATATATATATATATATATATATATATATATATATATTTAATTTTTTGAGTCTCCATAGAGGCAAATGGCCTTTGATCCCTTTGCGACTCGCCTTAACCGATCCCAATCGGAACCAAAATTTATATGTGA
>NW_016200469.1:0-2538 GCF_001687245.7 Rhagoletis zephyria | reverse complement strand
ATTAATATACCCTTGTGCACAAGTGCGCTCGGGTATAAAAATTAGATCAAATTAAGTACATACAACTTTTTCATGCCAAGTATGAATAAATTCTCCAAAGAGCTAAAAGAAGGGCTAGGGGCAGTTTTAAATTTATGTGGTCAAAAAAATTATATGGTAGCTAAATCTAGCCACCAAAGGGCTTAAACGGCAACACTGATCGGAACCTATAATTTTCCTCAAAATATGTAAAATTAACCTATTTTACAATAAACAAACACATGATGAGTGTTTTTTTTTATTTCTTTTCTACTTTGTTTTCCTTCATTCAGCTATCTTCGAAAAACAACTGATAGCTGGCAATGCTGCACATGTTTCCGCAAGGGTTGCAGCATGTGGATTTTTCGTTTTTTGTAGCGTAGCACTTTTCCGAAACGCATCAGAAAAGTTATCGAAACGCATCGCTAGAGTAATCAGCGCATCAGAAACAAAGTTGATGCTTCGTTTGTTTTTGGTTACCATTGGTGTTTTAAAAATGGAAAATTCCGAAAGGGTGGTCATAACCGTGGGCTGAAAATCCGTGTTTTTACAAGCTTTTATTTAACTTCACTTGTATGTATGTATGTATCTTTGTATGTCCTGGAACTTTGCAATCAATATTTAACAAACTTCCCGATGAGCTACAGACTTGAAACATCAAACTTAGCTCAGTGATCGAGGACAACGCAATATAAATGACCTAATCCGCTAGGTGGCGCAGGAGTCGAGATATTTGTAAAACCCGCATTTATAGTCTGATTTGGTTCATATTTGGAACACGTCCTACTTATATGAAAAGAAATAAATCCAAAAAAAATTTGACGCTAGGTGGCGCAGGAGTCGAGATATTTGTAAAACCCGCATTTATAGTCTGATTTGGTTCATATTTGGAACACGTCCTACTTATATGAAAAGAAATAAATCCAAAAAAAATTTGACGCTAGGTGGCGCAGGAGTCGAGATATTTGTAAAACCCGCATTTATAGTCTGATCTGGTTCATATTTAGAACATATATTACTTGCGTGAAAAGAAATCAATCCGCAAAAAATTTTACTGATAGGTGTCGAGATATTTGAAAAAACCGTATTTATGATCCGATTAAGTACACATTTCGAATGTGCTCCGATATGGTTTACATTCAAAATATGTGTATTACCGATTTAATTGAAATACATTGAAAATTTTGTTTGTTAAGGTCAAATATACCAAGTTAGGTAAAAAGTGTACCTAAAAAGCAGGGTGCGGAAAATTTTCTTCGCATTGAAAGAAATGGACAGAATGTGAAATATACAGACAGTATAATATTAATTGCAAGATTTCAAAAAACTAAAAAGTAGAAAATAAAGTTATAGTTAAAAAACTAAAAACACGCTTTTATTACAACAAGAACTAAAAAGTATAAAATAATTTATAGATATAGCGATTCCGTTTAAGAAGAATAGGAAGCTCCCTAACTTGATTTAATTTAAATTTTTTAAATTAGCTAAAAATAGGATTAAAGGGATTGGCCCGTAGTCATAGTCAAAATAAAGTCCACTGTAAAGTTCGTTACAATTTTTTACAGATATCGCATTGAAAATTATGTCAATATGCTGCAACTAACTTTCCAGTGGACTTTATTTTGACTTTCAGTTATTTCTTTTTTATTAATTTTTTATAAGTTCTATAATTTTTAAAGTTGCTTTCGGTGTGCGGCAAAAAGGTATGTACAGACAACTACCGAAAATTGTTTGTGAAACGGACACGTTTTCGGCTGTTTTTTCTGAAATTTGTCTGATTGAATTTTTCGTTCAATACGCTTTCATTCTGCACTTCACAGATACTTTTTCATGGTTCCAAATAAATAAAATAAAATTAACATCGCCTGACGGAATTCGAACCCGGCACTTTATGGGCGCTAACAAATAGCGGCACACTCCTCTGCACGCTCAGCCACTGCCGACTACGCATGCAAGCTTTCAAATGTTTAGCTTGAGCAGATAAAATACAATTGTTGCTTCCAAATGACATCATCTTTTTCGAACGTTTTCCGGATACGAAAATTTATGATAACTGTAGGAGCTTTTCTATGCGTTTTCGGATACGGAAAATTGAACTAAACTGCAGTCGGCAATATTTACGTTTCTTTTCTGGCTGGACAGGCTTGTAGCACGCAATTCTAGAGCTGTAGCAAATCGTATGTATTCGTTACTGAGTAACGAATACAACCCCTGACTCGAAGTACCGAATCGTTACTCACATAATAATCTCGTTACTCGCATGTTCCGTATATGCACCATTATCGTGAATCAATACAACACAACATATTGTGCGATAACGAAACTGTTTTCGTATCGATACTAAAGTGGGTTTGCTTGTGTATGTACGTACATGCATGCATGATTCGTGGAGGTACAAGTGCTTGATTGTATCAAATTGATCGAATCGATACAAAACTATGTTGCGTGCATACATATGTATATATGTACATGTATGTATATCAATGATGGGCAAAACGCTACTCGCGAGTAGCGTCTGCG
>NW_016200467.1:0-2538 GCF_001687245.7 Rhagoletis zephyria | reverse complement strand
GCCTGCAGACCAAGACGAAGGCGCTGGACTGTTCCTTTTTTTTGTGGCATATGCATTCGACAAAGTATGGCATGAAGATCTTATATATAAAATTAAAAAATCGTTACCGCCAAAATTCCACAAAACATTTAAATCATACATATCTAACAGGAAATTCGCTGTAAAAGTATTTAATTTCACTGCAGAAGACATGCCGATAACGGCTGGCGTTCTTCAAGGTAGTGGAATGGGGCCTATGCTGCACAGCATCTACACTTCAGATATTCCAACTAGCAAGGATATATGTACTAACGTTCACATTCGCAGATGATACTGCCTTAGTAAGTCATAATAAATGTCCCAACAATAGAGCTTCAAAACTACTAGAGGAACATTTATTTGACGCATAGAAGAGTGGTTAGCAAACTGGCACATAAAAGTCAACGAGCAGAATTGTAAACATACAACATTTTCATTGAGACAGCAAGTATGCCCCAAATCAAATTATGGTGTCCGAGCCCCTGCAGGGACGCTAAACTGCCAGAAAAAACGCCGAGAGCTGTAAACTTTATTTTGGGTCATATATTGCGGATCTGTACACCATTTATTTAGATTGTCTTCATTTTCCCAAGATATTTTCATTTTTAGTTTGCATTAAATGAATGAAAAAAAATCAAACTTCAACAATGAAAATGTTACTCAAACGCCATGTACAATATGGCCTATGGGTAACATTATTTCCTGCTCCCATATCATACAAAAATTATTGCAAATTTTCATTTCACCATTCGGCACTTGTTTATTAATCAATCGATTTACATCGTTAGTAACTTGGTTTTAAGAATATGCTTTAATACGAATGAAAAAAAAAATACAAAAGAGTTGTCATTTTTTAATTTTTTCCCTACTAAAATTAGAGTTCGGAGATGGTTGCGTTAAATATTTAACAGCAAGTCATAAAATCTGTATCGTTCGTTAGATTTTAAAACGTGAGGTGTCAAATGAACGGGCTTGACCTGTAGATGTGCAATATGACTTTAGCTTTTTAAAGGGTTGCCATAAATGTGAAAATCTAAATCAAATTATTTATTAAGTTAAATTAATTATCCCAATATGGGTATCTAAAGAAATGGTTTTGAATAAACTATGTTTTTTAGCTACAGGTAGGAGGGTTGCCACCTGTTTGAAAAGTCGAATTTAGTTAAATTTTACAGAAGTCATATGCATAAAATACAATAGAGTAAGCGTGAAAAGAAGGAGTTTTAAGAAACACAACAGTTAAAATATTTCTGAGATGCTTGCAGAGGGTGCCCACCTGTTTGAAAATTTAAATTCAAATTATTGAAGCGAATCATATTATTACAGCTTCGACATGTTTCCGATAAATATTTAACGCCACGGCAAAGGTAGCCTTGATACGGAAAAGCAATTCGTTGAAAATTATTCAAATCGGACTAAAATTGCTACGGTTTTTCGTATAACGGTAATTTTTGGATATACGCAAACTCCGATATTTCAATAACTGAAGACGTTAATTTACTCCAAGTTAATACTTACAGCAATCTCTTAATAATAAATAAGACTGTTATAGACTTTTAGGTAGTTGAAAGAAAGTTGGAACGACAATAGTTGATGCCTACGCCGGGTATATAAAATTCGATTTCACCCGAACCTACTTGTTACTTTACTTGTTTCTATCTAGATCCCTACCTCTACTGCTGTTCGTTCTAATTACATTTCTGTTATTCTCTTTTCCTTTATCTTGATTTTTATCGATGACAAAATCGATAATAACATCCCACAAATTATCGATAGCAACACCGATAAAAATATCGATAACAAAATCGTTGAAAAATTCGATAAAAATTTCGATAGCAAAATCGATAAAAATATTTATAGAAAAACCGATTAGATAATTGATAAAACTATCGATAAATACAAATATCGATAACAAAAATGATAAATAATTGATTAGAAAATCGATAAAATGATCGATAAGGAAGTTCATTACAAAATCGATAAAAAATCGATTTCAAAATCGATAAATATTCAATAACAAAATCGATAAACAAGCGATAACAACATCGATAAGTAATAGATAACAAAATCGATAAATAATAGATACAAACCGATAACAATATCGATAACAAAATCGATAAAAATATCGGTAACATTCATTCTTGTATTGGTCTTTTTCCAAGTGTTATTCCTTAACGTTTTATTAGGAAATTTTTGTTGAATTCATAGCATGTGCATACACTCAAGTTGCACTTGTTTTAGCCCCAACCATTTCCGTTGCACCAATTCCGTGTGCATTTTCCGTTGCACCATTCCCGTGTACAAAAGTAGTCAGTAAAACAATAGCAAAGTATGTAGTCGGAATATGAGTGACAAGAGTAAAATAATAGCTACTTTATGCATTTTTAAAAAAGGAAAATTCAGAATATTTCACTACTGATACCATAGCAAAAAGTCAAACCGCGACTCAAATATATATGCAACCAAACATCAGCGCTCATTAATGCTTGTGTTTCGCCACAATCGCACTACAATAAATGA
>NW_016200466.1:0-2538 GCF_001687245.7 Rhagoletis zephyria | reverse complement strand
CCAATTTCTTTTTTATATTTGTTAAAATCTTTTTTGGAAGGAAATTTATGTATGTCTATTTTGCCTACGACCAATTGGACGAGTGTTTTAAAGCAAATAATTTATCACTGTCCGACTTATTTTGACACTTTTACCACGCTTTTCTCAAAGGTATCAAAAATAATTTTAAATTCTTGCCGCATCAAACTTAGTTTCACTCTGTGCAATTAGATGATGATGCGTGGCAGACTGTGCCAACCCTGAACGAAATTATTTATTAAATTGAAGACAAAATGTTACCAAGGACTTTTTAAACAGCTTTCATCTAAAATGTTAATATTTTTTTTACGTTTTTCTTATTGCTTACGTTTGCATGAGTACCTTTTTTAATATTTTTTGTTTTGCAAACTTTTCATAAGTTATATTTCAACTCTTTTAATCCTCAGTTTAAAAATTAATATCAGTGGATAATTTTTAAAAATATCTGGATCAAAGTGTTTTTGAACAATCCGTTTGAAATTGTAAATACATATGTAGTGCATTCTCATAAAGCATTTTCAAACACCTTTCGTTCGGTGCCCATTTTACATTGCCATATTCACTTTAATTTTAAATTTGTTGTCTTAGATTGGTGGCAACGCTATTGAAAAATATTTCATAATCAAAGATTATTTCCGCTTTATTCCAAACTTGTAATATTGCATACACCTTATTAATTTAGTACCGTTTTTTTAAGTAGCTCAAGTGCTCTTCAAGATATATTTTAAATTTAATTGAATTAAATTTTTCAACCAGAAAATATTTAGAAATTATGCTATCTTAAAACACTTTATTTTTACATCCATGTCGTAATACTTCATTTATCTTATCATATGAATCGATTTAAATTCTTCAAACAGGTGGCAAGCCTCTTTAGGAATATTTTCCAAACTAAGCTTTCTAAACCACTTTATTTTGACACCCCTATTACAACATTTCATTAACCTTATCAATCAAATTGAATAAAATTTTTT
Source organism: Rhagoletis zephyria (assembly GCF_001687245.7). Lineage (NCBI taxonomy): Eukaryota > Metazoa > Arthropoda > Insecta > Diptera > Tephritidae > Rhagoletis > Rhagoletis zephyria. The sequence continues at coordinate 1,546 of NW_016200466.1, read as the reverse complement.
AAACAGTTGGCAACCCTCTTCAAAAATGTTTTGGAAATTAATCTATCTTATGCTACTTAAGGTTCATACCTACTTTGTAATAATATGTTATTTATGCCATCAATTTAATTGAATTTAAGTCGGTAAAAAAAAGAAATTGCTTNATGGAATTCGTTGTTCATAATTGACAGTAGAATAAACCAGTCGCCAAAACAAAATAGAGAACAAATTTGATCCACCCTAATATAAATACATACTATATGCATATATACTTGCGTTTAATTGCAAGATTTTTAACTCCCCACCATGAGAAATAGGCAACAATCGTCAATGGCAACAAATTGGCGACTCATCGATTTATTACCGTGGTGACAAATCGGCAACATCATTTCTTTCATGTCAACTTTGGAATAATTAATCTATCGAAAATTCCCAAACTTACAAAGTTTACGTCAACAGTATTACCCAATATCGTCTAATTTACACCAAAGACAGGATTGAAAAAATAGTAAGCCCCATAGCGAAAGAAATACTTAATTCCGTTTCTAAGTTCCAATTTTGTACAAAAAATACAAAAAATAAACAAAGTATTAAAAAGAATAAAATTATTCAAAATAACGCCTGAAAAGATAAGAAAACGACTCGCCCAGTCGAGTTACCTTCGGCGGACGTTTTAGAGCGACTGGTAATAGGAAATCGACGCTATGGCAATATTACCGGCAATAAATTTGTTTTCGAGGGCGAGACATTTTCTTATTGCCGGCAAAAAATAAATGTTTGGTGGGTCAGTATGTATAAGATAACTTATCTTTGATATATTTTTACATTAATTAGACCGCGTCGGTTCCCAAACTATGTGCATTAGGATGTACCAAAAAAAGGTTTAATATCTTAAGCCTTCACCTCTTGGGTTTTCAAAATGAAAAAAAGAATATCAGTATTTTTTTGTTAAAAAAAAAAAAGATATTTATATATCGATTTCATATCGGAAAACACTTTTTCGTAGAAATGGCATAGACTTCTTCAAAATGAATATTTTTGATCGAAAAACTCGGTTTCAACTTTCCTCTTCAGGAATTGTTTATTTTACCATTTTTTAATACTATGGATTTTTTGTTGGTCCTCCAATTGTATTTTTTGATGTTTCTGTGGATCATTTAAAAAATAGTTAATATTAAAAAATTGCTAAATAAACCATTGGGTATTGTTATTGGAAGAGAGACTGATCGAAAAATATTTATTATCAAGAATTCTATACCATTACGTGTAGACCACCCTAATGCGCACACATGCAAACAACCTGGCCTCCGATACGTACGATGCATTTAGGCCATTTATCGGAAGTATCCCTAAAACCTTTTCTCTGTTTGGTAGGTACAATGAGCAACTTTTTTTTCATCGGTTCAGAGGACTTTATTGTCCGCCAAGTTGTACTCATTGGCTATAATTGAGCTTTACCTGATTGTCTTTATTCTCAACTGAGGTTAGGTTAGGCGATCGATCCAGGAAGTACACACTTATGCTCCGTACACTTTGTGATGCGTCAGAGCCTATTTCGTTTCGCATA
>NW_016200463.1:0-2539 GCF_001687245.7 Rhagoletis zephyria | reverse complement strand
TCGCTGACCTTGCGGAATTTGCCCTGATGAAAGACGTTGAACTAAATTGCGGAATAAGGGGAGGCAAAAAAAGAAGGGCGTTAAAAGATATTTGTAGATACGAGTGAAAATCGACTAACTAAATACTAACCTCATTGCACTCGATTATGTCGTTAATTACTTCCGATTCGTTGGTTGTGGTGAGCAGTGTGCGCATTTTCTTCTCCAGCCGACAGCAGGACTCAAGCAGTGGCTTGATTTCGAAGTCGCGGTGCTTGAAGAGGGTCTGAAAGGAAACAGAGAGAGGAAAAGAGACTAGAATATGGTCGACATATGAAGAGTCAAAAAGTTAAATTTGAGGCCATTCAAATCTATCTTTTGTTCAATTTGTTATACAAAAATATTTTATCTTAAAAAATTATTTTTTATTTATTCATACCGAACTCACACCCTATATCTAATGTACCGGAACTATTTTTTTTTCTTACAGTTCTCTCCTCAAACTCACCGTGATAAATTGTTGCAGCAGCAGCGGATATCGAGCCATTCGCTGTATGGGCTGGACCAGGAAGCTATTAATGCCCAACTTGTCATCCAACTCGTTTTGTATGCGCTGAAAGGGATTGATTTTGAATTAAATATGTATTTGCCTTAAAAATTGTATTTTTTATACGAATGCTCTCTTGATCCTCACCTTAAAATAATTTTTATAGGTATCACATAATTTGAGCGAGCGTTGTTTGTTCATTGTAAATATGACGTAGCAATAGAACAAATTTTTCTGTAAAAATAAAAATAAAGTTATTAGAAAATTAAGCTTTATTTTTTATCGAAAACTACTTGAAAATTTTCACTCGAAATAAAAAAAAAAAAATGCCGATAAAATATACATAGTAAGTATACAACTTAAAAATTATCAAGGCTGAATAATTAAGCGCAGGAGTCACCCTGCATGCACCAAAAAAAATGCTACTAAAAATTATAAGGACTAAAAACTAAACATAAGAGTCACCCTGCATTCAGAATGGCATCCGAATCTCGTTTTCCCCATGGCAAATTCTATCTGAGGCACCAGGCGCCCATAAACCAGCAGAAAGGGTGCCGCCGGGCATAAAATGTCCTATAACTCCTACATTTCTGAACCGATTTCGGAATTTTTGGTATCAGCAGAAAGGGCAGAGCATGGCGGTGTGTTAGTAGGTGGTTTGGACCTATCTTATCCTGAAATGGGCGTGGCAGGGGCGGAGGAAAACGTCGAGACCGCTCCCACGAGCCTAAAATGTCAAATAACTCCTACATTTCCGAACTGATTTCGGAAATGTTGGTATCAAGAGAAAGAGCAGGGCAAGGCGGTGTGACCCTAGATGTCTTGGATCACGGCGGTTCTCAAATGGGCGTGGCATGGGCGATGAAAGGACTTAAAACGTCCTCAGTGCATTCTCTGTATGTTTGTAGCAAATTAGTAGGAGGAAACGAGTCACCCTGCATTCAGGATGGCATCCGATTTCCCCATGGCAAATTCTATCTGAGGCACCAGGCGCCCATAAACCAGCAGAAAGGGTGCCGCCGGGCATAAAATGTCCTATAACTCCTACATTTCTGAACGGATTTCGGAATTTTTGGTATCAGCAGAAAGGGCAGAGCATGGCGGTGTTTTAGTAGGTGGTTTGGACCTATCAGATCACTAAATGGGCGTGGCAGGGGCGGTTGAAAGCATCGAGACCGCTCCCACGAGCCTAAAATGTCAAATAACTCCTACATTTCCAATCCGATTTCCGAAATTTTTGTATTAAGGGAAAGCGAAGATCATCAGGTCCTCAACTGGATATATATAATGCTATAAAATTCACAGAAGCTGGTACAATTTTTTTGTACTTGCTTTGTCTCTTTTATTTTTAATCTCTTCAAGACTTACATCAATGTAGTGCTGAAATTCATCAAATATTCGCTTCAAGTCTCTTCTGTTCGCGTGCAACATTGGTAGAAATTCCTCCAAATGGAATTCGTAGATCTGACCAATATTACCAAGCAGCACATATTTTTTGCCACGCAATCCAATGGGCAGGTCTTTTCGTGCAAATATATTTCCATAATTCTCCAGACCAATGCGCAAATTCTCCACATAAGTCTCCTCTGTTTTTATAAGTTCATCCAGAATGGGTTTGATATGCTGCGAGCTCTTATCGCGCAATACAGCCTCAGCTTCCTCTTCATGTTCATCTCTATGTAGAAAAAATAGATATTTATTAATGATAAGTAAGTAAGTGGCAAGTTCTGAATTAAGCTTAACTAATTTACTGGGCACTTTAATTAAATAGTTGGTCTCTTGATATTTTTAGTAAGAAAATTTGTATATGAAAGTATTGGTTGAATTGTATTAATGTTTTTTTCTAATCTTAACATATTTGCATGATTCATACGCCGTGTCGCACATTCATTACTTTTGAAATCAATAAGAATTGCACAACATTTGTGCCGATTATCGGATGTCGTTCATTGCTCTAATTTCTATTTTTAATAAAACTATATTTTTCCGATTTTTTCTTTCATTTACCTTGGC
>NW_016200461.1:2173-2539 GCF_001687245.7 Rhagoletis zephyria | reverse complement strand
CTCAAGAACAATGTTTTAAGATGTAAATCACCAAAATCGGACCAGTAGTGGGGTTTATTTCGAATGAAGAATTTGTTTTACCGAATAAAGAGTTTGAATTTCAACTCTAACCGAAAATATTCGTTGAAAACCTACCACTATGTCCTTTTCCAGCTCAAGAATTATGTTTTGAAATGTAAGTCACTCGAATCGGCAGCCAGTTTACCCCGAGATGGCAATTATGGCTAAGATAGCAAAAAGTCTTTCGTAAGGCAAATGATAGTTCGAATTAGAGCTCTCTATTTTGTTCGCACATTTTCAAACAGCCCGTGTATATGAGCAGCGAGTACTCGCACACTTGTTCAATGCTCATTACTCGAAAATTTT
>NW_016200461.1:0-2123 GCF_001687245.7 Rhagoletis zephyria | reverse complement strand
TGGTAGCAACTTTTTAAATTTTTCAAATTATTGATATATAATGCAAAGATTGTTACATTGGTATTTAATAATATAATTTATTTAACATGAATTAGAAAACAGCTGCTGACAAATACAATTCACAAACTTTCTTTTGTTTATGATATTGTTCAAAAACTCAAAGATTTTGAACAAACATTTGAGCAGTTGAGCAATGAACGAGTTTCGAGCGAGTATCGAGCTACTCGCATTGCTCGATACCCGGGTATCTAGAGCTCTAGTTCGAATGACTTTTGTTATTCTAGCTCTTAGAAAAAACTCTATCATTCATCACACGTGTTGAAAAGCTATTTTGAGCTATATCAGTTAGTTCGCGTCACCCCTGCAGTCTCAATGGGGCAACGCCCCAAAGTCGAGAGATCCGAGTTCAAGTCCTGGCGCAGCGGAATTTTATTTAAATTTTTTTTTATCTAAATTGTTTTCTTTTTTAATTTAGTTTTTCATTTTTTTTTTTATTTTAAAAGAGGAAATATATATATTTTAATTTTTAGAAACTAATTTTGTGTATTTATTTTCTTTTTTAATTCATTTATTTTCTTAATTAAACTTTTTAATGGTGTTATTGTTTAAAAAATTTTTTTTTTTATTTCATTAAATTTTTTTTACATTTTTTTTAGTTTTTTTTAGTTTTTTGTCTTTAATTTTACGATTTTATTGTGTAAAAACGAAAAATAATTTTTAAATTTCATTTACTCTAGATATTTATTTAACCTATTTTTTTAATGTCATATGTTATTCTTTTTTTAATTTCATTTTCTCTTAATTTTTATATCTTGTTGTTTTAAAAAGAAAAATATTTTTTTACATATTTCATTAAACTTTTAGGATTTTATTAAATTTAAATAAATTTTATTTTATGTTTTCTAATAAAATTATTTTTAATCTAATTCAATTTTTAAGTACTATTTTCTTCTTTTTAGATTATTACTTTTTTTCTTTTTATAATTTATACTTCTTTTTACTTAATTTTTATTCTTTTAAAACGAAAAATATGAATGGTTTTTATTTATTTTATATATAAAAAAAAAGTGATACCAAAAAGGCGAACAAAATAACTCTAAGATCGTTAGCAGATATTTCAATTAGTCTTTCGAAAAACAGTTAACAGCTTTCAGACAATCACCAACATTGACAATTGTCTTGCAAAAGACTTTTGTCTTCCATAAAAAAAAGTTTTAAAGTGTTTTCGAGGCTATGTGGCTCTAATTCTATACTGGTTTAAGTAAATAACATTCCCATTTCTTTAAACCGAAGTATTCTTGCTCGTCCCTATGCATTTGAGTATCCTTTTTGTAACGTTTTTACTTCACCTCTTATAAAATAGTATTTATATACTTGTGGGTATTGAAGTAACGCAAAAAAGTATGCAATAAAACAAGAGTCCTTATACAATGAGAATTGCCAGGAACAACCATAATGTGGCCTATTATCTCATACATTTTTTTCCTTTCTAACACTTTTTCACGAACTACAATAGTTTCTTTTGAGTAGCGCGCACAAAGCCAATGAAGTGCATGCATTAAGGCGCATAGAACTACGGAGTCACTCAGTTAGACAAGACAGCCTACTCGACAGGATAACAACTGCTATCACAGTAAAAGAAATCTGGACATAGAACGCTATTGTATTTAAAGCGCTAGAGCGCGTAAAAAGCGCAAACGACTGCTCCAAATGGTACGCCAAGAGCTTTGCAAGCATTTAGGAGCAAGCTCATTAAATACCAAGGAGCAGCATTGAAAATCACGAACAAAGAAAGAAATGATGATGGATTACATAGAATAAATAAAATTTTTAAATCAGAAATGCAATTACGCTTCCACAAAAAGCTTTCAAAGCACTATCACTTAAGCGCGCCTACAGCATATTATAAATCTACCGCCACTTCACTTCTCTACCCTCAGTATTCCCCTTGTTTTGACAATAAATTATGCGTTTGTTGCTTATTAGCCTAAAGGTATGCAACACTCCATACCACTACCGCCGAGTTGCGAGAAATAGCATCTGCCTTTGCGCTACCATGCCTGTATGAAAAATCTCTGAAATTCTTGCTTAACTGCTAGACAATTAAGTTAATTAATGTAAGC
>NW_016200460.1:0-2539 GCF_001687245.7 Rhagoletis zephyria | reverse complement strand
ATGAGATAAACTTATATAGTCATAAGTGGACGGTACCACGACCATTTTCCAAAATTCCATGATAAACTTATTTCTTTTTCAGGGACATTTATCAAATCTTTGAAAAGGGGGCGTAATTTAAGCCAGCTTTTCGGTTTGGTTTCGTGTGAATGACCTTGATTAGTTGGTAAAATATCACAGTAACTATATGCACGTATTTCCGCAAAACTGCCGTTACATTGTAAGTGGGCATGGTTATTGTCCATTTTCGATACCATCCATCCTTGGCTCCAAGGGAATACACATACCAAGTATAGCATCTCCATGTTAACTCGGGTTATCATGTGCACAGACAGATGGACGGACGGACGGACAGACAGACAGGCAAGGCTTACTAGACTTCTCCTTTCGTTCTGAGCATTTAAGTATGTACTTATATATAAATATATTTACCTCGATTCCTTTAAGTTTTTAAAAAACAAAAGCATCAAATATAAAATGAAAAGAAAAATTAGTCAGTCGTTAAATAATTCTCAGTCATCCGATAAATTGCCTTTAAAAAAAAACTCATATAAATCTGAAGGTATATCTAACAGCAAAAACATATGTAAAGTGTGCTGCAAGCATTAGTTATATATAATAACCATAAATCATCACAGCTCCAAACAATAAGAAAAATTACCCCGCCAGCTAAAATCGAAAAAATTTATCATAAAAAGGAAAGAAAAGTTGATGAAATGTGGATTTTAGTCCACTTGCAGATTCCATTTTCGGTTGCTTTTGCGGTCCGTTTTCCCAATAAACTATGAAACAGAAACACCCCTGCAGTGAAAACCCAAACCAGTTAGAAAAAATACTAGTTCATAAACTAGTATGTGCCTACCAGTTCGACATTTTCGAAGAATTTAAGCGTTCAGCGACATCTGCCTTTGAATTGCCAAAGCCTAAAATAAAACGCCATTAATTGCTTTTCTTACAAATGGCGGCTGTGGCGTTACGCGTGCAGACTACTGGTTCTGGTTCTGCGATGGCAGGTTCTCGAGGCCGCTTGGCGGTGGTTAAGATTTTTAAAGTTAGTTCAATGTAAGTAGGAATAATTATTTCAATTTAAATATAAATAACAAACTTAAAAATCTAGTTGCATTACAAAAAAAAACAAGAAACAAATATAAAAAAAAAAAATATTTATTTAATTAAATTTAAGAATAACAAACAAAACTTTAAATAAAAAATATAAATAAAAGAAATATTATAAACAAAAAAAATAAAAATAAAAAATTTCCCTGCGCCAGGGCTTGAACCTGGTACCTCAGGCATATCACGCGAGTGCTTTGCTTTGTCGGCCATTGTNCCAAACAATAAGAAAAATTACCCCGCCAGCTAAAATCGAAAAAATTTATCATAAAAAGGAAAGAAAAGTTGATGAAATGTGGATTTTAGTCCACTTGCAGATTCCATTTTCGGTTGCTTTTGCGGTCCGTTTTCCCAATAAACTATGAAACAGAAACACCCCTGCAGTGAAAACCCAAACCAGTTAGAAAAAATACTAGTTCATAAACTAGTATGTGCCTACCAGTTCGACATTTTCGAAGAATTTAAGCGTTCAGCGACATCTGCCTTTGAATTGCCAAAGCCTAAAATAAAACGCCATTAATTGCTTTTCTTACAAATGGCGGCTGTGGCGTTACGCGTGCAGACTACTGGTTCTGGTTCTGCGATGGCAGGTTCTCGAGGCCGCTTGGCGGTGGTTAAGATTTTTAAAGTTAGTTCAATGTAAGTAGGAATAATTATTTCAATTTAAATATAAATAACAAACTTAAAAATCTAGTTGCATTACAAAAAAAAACAAGAAACAAATATAAAAAAAAAAAATATTTATTTAATTAAATTTAAGAATAACAAACAAAACTTTAAATAAAAAATATAAATAAAAGAAATATTATAAACAAAAAAAATAAAAATAAAAAATTTCCCTGCGCCAGGGCTTGAACCTGGTACCTCAGGCATATCACGCGAGTGCTTTGCTTTGTCGGCCATTGTGACTGTTGGAACGCCGCGAGCAAAAAGGCATACTAATGCTTTTCATGGGGGATGAATTGGCAGACTAGCTCATCAACTGGTTTGATGCTACTAGTATTTCTACTAGTAGATGCTGATGCATAGCCTGACAATTTACATCTCGTAGGACATCGCAATGTTAAAAATCAAATTATAGTTTAAAAAACTGAAACCTCTCTATTATTATTGACATTCGTACTGTCATCAGGTATGTAACTTGAGAATAGAAATCGCTGCATCTTTTAGGCGCATCGATATTACATAGTTACATCCCGAGCTAATAAAAGGAAGTCAATAAAAATACCAGTCGCTAACATTGANGTACTGTCATCAGGTATGTAACTTGAGAATAGAAATCGCTGCATCTTTTAGGCGCATCGATATTACATAGTTACATCCCGAGCTAATAAAAGGAAGTCAATAAAAATACCAGTCGCTAACATTGAAAAAGGATAGAACGTGAACTACACCATTTCCAGTTGTAAATGCGAAAGCGTCAATT
>NW_016200459.1:1494-2539 GCF_001687245.7 Rhagoletis zephyria | reverse complement strand
GAGAGTTACTGGCAAGTTACTGGATAATTAGTAAAAAAACGCAACTAATGTCATCGGTATTTTTAAATAAATTTTTTTTTGTGTGGCTGTGTAATCGTTTCAAAAGTTCTTCGATTAGGGTAGGGATGCATAGCAGAGGTGCACGCAGTCGACGTCGCGGGCAAACTGCGAGCACGCGAGTGTGCTAGGCGAGGTGAAGTGAGCTGTACGAAGATGGCAACGTATACATATTAACCACTACACACTTATTTTCAAGTAAAATGCGTCTATGTATGTGTACTTTTGCGAAAACTGAGCCAGTGTGGCATCAGGCCACCAGAAAAAGCCAATTTTTCCAAACCAAAAGCGCCAAGTTTTTATTATCAATAATTAATAATTTTTTTGATTCAGTAAAAAATGTATATACATATCCATTTCCTCATGTTTTTATCNAGATGGCAACGTATACATATTAACCACTACACACTTATTTTCAAGTAAAATGCGTCTATGTATGTGTACTTTTGCGAAAACTGAGCCAGTGTGGCATCAGGCCACCAGAAAAAGCCATTTTTTTCAAAACAAAAGCGCCAAGTTTTTATTATCAATAATTAATAATTTTTTTGATTCAGTAAAAAATGTATATACATATCCATTTCCTCATGTTTTTATCAATAAATTAATTTCAATACATTTATAACAACGCAAAACATATTTAATTTACCTATTCTTCTCATTATATTCAGTAAATGAATTCTATCTTATGTAGAATATTAGTGTATAGTGTATACATACATACTGTTACGATTATCCTTGAACCCTCGTCCGGATTTCCCAAATCTTCCGGTTCGTATCGCTGGATAGTTAAATAAAGGCTAACGATGACCAAATGGTAGTACAATTAACTTTATTGTACAACAAACAATTTTACAATACTTGCTAATACAGTAAAAACACTACAATACTTGTTAAAGCAATTACAACGCTTTACTGAACTTGTTACACACAATTAAACTTATAGCTTGCTTATTCGCAACTCGCTTCTCTGGTCACTTTACTTGTAGCT
>NW_016200459.1:653-1332 GCF_001687245.7 Rhagoletis zephyria | reverse complement strand
TTTACCTATTCCTCACATTTTATTCAGTAAATGAATTCTATCTTAACGTAGAATATTAGTGTATAGTGTATATATACATACATATGTGCCTATGCATTCGGTGTGCTTAAATTAAAAAAGCATCACTAAATACCGCACCAAGCATTGAATTCCAATTATTTTGGCTTTTTGGTTTCCCAAAAGCACTAAATTTAGTGCAAAATGCACGACCTTGGCAACAGTGAGCTGAGCACATCAATGCTCAAACAGTGATGCCAGACCAAGTATTGAGTAAATGCGCTATGTATATTTTTCTTTTAAAGCAAAAGTTGTAATTGGAGAGGGGATTGATTTTTGGTTCTTACATAGAACACTGATAAGATTAAGACTAACTTATCTTAGGACTTAAATCAAATAATCAACATTATTTGTAAACGAATATATTTGTGTTCGTATGAAATAGTAGCTTATGTCTGGCGCTGGCTTTAGTAAAATGTACCATTTCCTATATTCTTTAAACCACAAGGAATTTTTTTATGAGACTATACGAATATTGACTTGCTAGCATTGTAACTGCCGCTTTTACGTTTATTTTTTTTATTTTCCAAGAGTTCTTCAACGACTCGGCGCCAGTGAGTCTTTCGCAATCGTATGCTGCGAATGGTTCATTATACTAAAGCCAGTCTTCCGACATAAGCTA
>NW_016200459.1:0-593 GCF_001687245.7 Rhagoletis zephyria | reverse complement strand
TATACTTCCTAATAGGCTTGTAAAATGCCCAATACCCAAATCCCTCGCATGAGTTATTATCGGTAAAAAATTGGGTACGCTCAAATCTGGCATCGCTGCAGCAAGTACAGCGCCAGTGAAACAGTGTTGATATTTTAAGTAGAATTGTACTTTTTTCATTACAATTAATTTTAAAAAGTACAATTTGCCGATTTTAAGAACAATTTCAACATCAAAAATACTTTTTGTACCAAACGCTCAAATCTCTACTAGCACTTTGATTCTTAATCTGTTTACATTTAAGTAAATGGATATACCTATATTTCATATTAGCTACAAAACGAAATTATGAATTGTAATTTTGAATGTAAACGTGATTGTGAACAGTAATATTAGTAACATTAGAACAGTAATATTATGTGCGTTATCGTGATTGCGATTTCTTATCACCGGCGGGTGATATATCCCTCATCATTATTTTGAAAAAATCTTTGGAAAAGCAATTTACCTAATGGCTAAATGGTTGATAGTAAAAAAAATGTATGTATCCATGCGTTGAAATTAAAAATTTACCTTGAGGATTTCCATTTTATCGATAGTGATCTCATTTTATG
>NW_016200457.1:0-2539 GCF_001687245.7 Rhagoletis zephyria | reverse complement strand
ATCTCCTTCAGCGAGAAGGACGCCTACAACTGCCTGGCGGCGACGGCGGTGCTCCCCAATCCGGCCAATGGCGGTCACGTGCTGGCGCTGTACAACCTCTACAAGAAGAGCCGCAACCGCTCGGGGCTGATCTTCACCGAGCAGGCGCCCGACCCGTACGACTTTATCAAGCATAATTACAGCTATGCACCGGAAGTAAGGAATGATGCGGCAAAAAAATGGATGGATGGTTTTTTTATGGATATCAATGCTTTAATGCTACTAACTTTTTCCCCCTCCTCCTCCTCCTCCTCCACCACCACCACTACCTAGCTCCACCCTGCCATGTGCCACGCTGACCGGAGCCTGGACCGGGCGCAGGTGATTGGCTTCGCCTCGCCCTGTGACATTCCCGCCTCAAATGAGGGGCTGCTCTACCTGAAGAAGGTCCTCCTCAACTACGGCCCGGTCACCACCCGCTTCCGCACCCTCTGTNGCCATGTGCCACGCTGACCGGAGCCTGGACCGGGCGCAGGTGATTGGCTTCGCCTCGCCCTGTGACATTCCCGCCTCAAATGAGGGGCTGCTCTACCTGAAGAAGGTCCTCCTCAACTACGGCCCGGTCACCACCCGCTTCCGCACCCTCTGTGGCGAGGAGCACTGTCCGGCGTGGAATAACCTCGACGGGCCGATGAACTTTCCCTGCGTCTACGAGGGCTACCCGCTGACGGCGCACGATCACGCCATGTTGGTGGTGGGCTGGACGCCCACGCACCTCATCATCAAGAACAGCTACGGCAACTACGACGACTTTGAAAGCTACTGGGGAGAAGAGGTAATCCTAGCTATCTTTTAGTATGCTTCATTGAAAGCAGTTATCAGTATAGTACCTTTCTTTCTTTCTTTCTTTTTTGGTCACCCCAAATTTTTTTTAGGGTTATCTCTACCTGAACACCAAGTACCTGGAGAACTGCGGCGTTCTGGGCAGTGGCAGTGAGTTCACCTTTCCAGAGGTGGATTAGAAGTGAAGAGGTGAAAAAATATGGTTGATTGATTTTAATCTTTGTAATAACTTTTGAAAATTAAAAAAAAATTGTAAAATCAGATGTAAAATGTAGATTTTTGGCATTTGGATTTTTGTTTTTAAAACGTTTACATGACCTGAGCAAGTTTAGCAAGAACTTTATGTGCAACTGTTTTTTGGTTTGTTTTTTACTAACATAAACTAATTGCTCGTTTAGCTTTAAGTTTTTTTTGCGTCATTATGAGGTTTAGGTAACAAAAGCTGTAATGGTTCAGGAATAAAAAAAATAGAAGTAGAGCGCAGAAGTTAAGCAAACTAAAATGACATAATAAAGTATTTCAAAAACGCAAAATGACAAAGGCTAATAAGTAAAATGACAAAAGGTCATACTGAGAAAAAACAACTTGGTCTATAAAATGAAAATTACAAAAACTAAAAATCATTGCAAAAATATTCAACAGAAAGATGAAGCTCTCNGCTGTAATGGTTCAGGAATAAAAAAAATAGAAGTAGAGCGCAGAAGTTAAGCAAACTAAAATGACATAATAAAGTATTTCAAAAACGCAAAATGACAAAGGCTAATAAGTAAAATGACAAAAGGTCATACTGAGAAAAAACAACTTGGTCTATAAAATGAAAATTACAAAAACTAAAAATCATTTTAAAAATATTCAACAGAAAGATGAAGCTCTTTAACTTCATCACCGCATTTTGCTGTTTAATTTTTCTAATATTTAGTAAACCCGTCTCTTCAGAATCAAACGACACCGCCTCAGCCGAGGAAAATGCCGACCAAGCAAACTCCGACTTTCTCAGTAAACTAATCAACAAATCTTCCACAAGCCTGAAGCAGGTGGTGTCAAGCGTCTTCGAGGAGCTCGGCCACGACCACAACTCCACCGTGCTCAGCTCTCTTTTTCCGGAAGCGGAAGAGGCGGTCCGAACCAGACTGCACGGTCTGGAGCAGTGCTTCTCCCCCAAGATAAAGGGCGGAAGTGAGGTGAAGCTATTCGAGGAGCCGCTCTCCTCGATCGTCCACAAGACCATTGTAGTGTACTGGCCGGCGATTGAGGACATCCTCAACGATGACCAGTGGCTGGAGAGGTTGAAGGAGAAAGTGCGCACCCTGGTGGGCACCATCAAGGGCGTCGCCAGCCATGTGATCGCCTGTCTCCAGGGGCTGGATGATCCGAAATTTGAGCCGACGAAGCTGGCCCTCAATCGTTTTGCTTTGACGGTAGGCAAAATGTGTCAAAAATTGATTACAATTTTTTATACTAACTTAACTATTTTTTGTTTAGTCATCTGCGGAGTGGAAAGCCATTCTAAAGCCACTTCCGCCGCCGCTCGGAAAACCGCTGCAGCTGGAGCAGCAGCAGCCAAATCAGCAGCCAACAAAATCGACTATACAAACGGCCACCAAGCACCTCTCCGCCGAGTTCGACACCTTCGACGTGAACGACATCAGCGACGATCAGGTGCCCGAGTCGTTTGACTACCGCGACCAGGGCGTGGTGGGCGTGATCAAGGACCAGG
>NW_016200455.1:0-2539 GCF_001687245.7 Rhagoletis zephyria | reverse complement strand
ATTTATTATAGCAAGCAATTTAAAGTTTGCTGGTATTTTCTTCACAATTTCATTTACTCGATTAATGCCTACGCACGGCATGTGAAAAAGCCTTGAAATGCATAATTAAAAACACTTAACCTATTTCAAACCAGATTTTTTCAATTTCCTTTACCCTTGCAGGAGAAGAGGATAACCTACAATTGTGGCATCACGTTCAGAGCAAATTTGGTTGAACAGCTGGTTGGTTTTTGAAAGGAGAGCGTTGACCGAGACTTGACGCGGGTCACAATTGGCACTGACCCGCTTAGGGGACCATCCGTTTGTCACAGATGCAATTTTGAAACAAGAAATTTTTAAGCAAAAACACAATCGACTTCAATTCTCATATAAATATATAGTAGTACCATTAATTTCTTTATAATCCAATGATGGGTATGTGATTATCCTTAAACTATCACCTTTCCGATAAAAAAAATTTGAATCGAAATCGGTTTACGTGGTTCAAAGTTATGCGGTAATATACATACAAACAGTTGGAGTGGGTTAAAACAATTTTAAGAGAGGTGATAAATTTTTGAAGATTTTGAAGACAAAAAACAGAATGAAAAATTTTTACGATTCGAGACTTACAGCCGCACTCAGAAACGTTCCTAAAACTAGCTCTAACGGGCACTTAACCAATTATCGTTAAATCTGTTAATTAATGTTCCCTCTCAAAGTTAAAAATTATGAAATAAAAAACTTAAGTATGGCCCCAGTTACGGTCCTTTATTTTTGTGGCATCATTCACTTTTTCGTTCAGTTGGTAATAAAATATATAAATAAGTATTTATATCATTTTGCGCGCACTAGCTCAACAGACGCAATGGCTGAGTGAGCAGAGCACTGGCGTGCTGTTCGAGAGATCCGAGTTCGAGTCCTGGGGTAGGACATTTTTTCCTCCCTTTTTTATTTATATTTTTTGTGTTGAATTTTTTGGTTTTTTGATATAATTTTCTTTTGATTTATAGATTTTATTGCTTTAAAAAGGAAACAAAATTTTTTTAATTTGATTAAATTTTTAGAAACTGTTTATTAAAAGACAAACAAGACCAATAACAGGGCAATTCTGGCATCTGTTTTTCAACTACCTCAGTCTTGGGGGAGACAAATGTCTTTATATTTCGGCAAATATCTTGAAAGCTCTTATCTGTATATCGAATGACTAATTGAAAGATTTGCGCCACGAGCGCCACCTTAAGTAACCATTAAACGACTCTGAGTGCGGCTGTTAGAAATTTTGTTTAGGTTTATTTTGGTATGTGTTTCGGAAATTTCGAAATTTCACCAAACAAAATGTCTCTTCTTGGTGGCGACTTTGCAATTTCGAGCGCAGCCCCTTTCAAATGTATAGTTAGTGGGCCAAGGTGTCATAAGCCCCATTCCGAGGACCAGCCTCGCTGAGAGCCTTTCACAAAACCCAGTCGTAAATGGAGTGCTTCGGATAGCGTCCGACCTCTGAAACAATTCTAACCTTTCTCGAGTACAGCGGATCTCTTCCCAGGCGAACGACCCCCTTATCTCCGCCACTGGTGGCAGCAGTTATGAACATAAGTAATAGGTCATCAGCGCCCTTAAACCGGTTTAAAAATAGACACTTTCAAGGTACCCTCGGTTAAGTTAAATCCAAAATCTAGCTGCACTTACGGAAGTGGAATGTCCCGAAAAGCCTACAGCGCAAACACTTTGTATCCTGCGCCCTCGATTAGTAGGCTGAACAGCCAGCATCTAGTGTGCCTGTTGCTGCTGGTCATGTGGCTAGCTTGATGATCGGGCATCCTGTGCCGGGCTGCAAACCATAGAAGATTTGCCTGGAGAGCTTGCCGCATGTGGTCATTGGATCAGCTTGTTGACCTACGCTAGAGTCAAGAATTCTAATAGGACGTACATTTCTAAAGCGACCCACTAAATCCAAAGTAACGTTTCGAAAATTCCTCAACGGCAGATATCCATTGGACGAGCTCTATTATTGGGAGTCTTGACAAGGAATTTCATAAAATATCCCAGATTACTAAGCACCAAAGTTCGTAGGAAAAAGTCCCAGGAAAAGACAAGACTCACAGGACCGGAACTTTATCCTTTCCTGTAGCCAAAAGCAATGAAGAATGCAGGATCCTTAGAAACCAATGCAAGTCGGTCCAAAACTTTTGACAAAAGTGAAGCGAAATAATTTATCTCGACCTCCTAGAGTTTGCTAAATATGAACCAAGCGAAACGAGCGAGAATGCAGGTAGTCTTGCTTCCCAACAACGAAAGCTTAGAGAAATTTTTAAAATAATCCAATTTAAATGCCATTGAAATGCCTTTAAGAATGAAAACTTTCCTTGAAATTTGTATCCTTCTGTATCCTTGAGAAGCTAAAACGTATGTATATGGCGAGTCGTCATAAGTTATCGTCACTTAACTTTTTTAATATATTATTTAAGTCAAAAGCAAAAAATTAAGAGGTTATGAATATCAAATTTTAGAATAAACAAGTAAGAAAGTCTAAGTTCGGGCGGAGCCGAACATTTAATAC